>NC_061498.1:8862867-9162867 GCF_022539355.2 Hippoglossus stenolepis
TGGTTGACCTGTGGAGTAATGCGCCTCAGTGCAGTGGCGCTGCTAAGGGGGGGCCAGGTGGGGTCACCTTGATACAGCAAAGGCTATGTCCTTTTAAGCTTTAGGTGCAGCACACCAGTCTAAACTATATGAATGTCAAATCAGTGTGAAGAGCACTGACCACTGTCATAGACTTACTGTTATAGTCAGATTTTTTTATTCAAAACCTTATTTTGTCAATTTGGATTTTATTAACAGATGAAAAAGCAACCACGTGCAACCAGTAATCTAGGAAATTGTTGATGTGATACATCGAGATGCATCGTTTTGCATTCGAATCATTGACTGCTGAATCGTAATGGAATCGTGAGGCTAGTGAAGGTGCACTAGTGAGCACCCAGTCATCACAGTCACGTCAGACAGGATGGCAGCATCTCCCAGCTCCTGTACCAGTTATGCTGTTTTTTCTTCTCTTGGGTGGAGCTGAGTGGTGATAATCAAAGGACTAAGCTACAGGGGGCTCGAGTTTACAGCTAATTCGCCAAAAGACAAAAACAAATATAGTTAACTTTTGTTAATGTACACGTATGAGTTAGCTTATTGTACTTAATGTAGAGACACTACAGGTGAATACAGTCAAATTTGTATCTAATAATATCACAATCACCACCTTGATATGCAAATTAAAAATGCAGATGAGCTTGTTTGGAGAGTTTAGGAGAAATGTACAGATGCAGACAGACGGTTGTGAAACAAACACCATCTAAATGTGTATTTTTGGAAGTTTTCCTACCATTAGATTGAAAGACATGGAAGCAAAAGTTACCAAATCTCAAAATTGACCAGTAAATGAAAAAACTGCTTTTGCCTGTAGTGTCCTGCCTTACACAATAAGGCAGAGTCCTTGTCACCACTGTGTGATTCTAAATATAAACTGGACACTATAGTAGCATAGAAAACATGCAAATTGTGGCATAGTTTCCTTCGTTGTTGTTTCTCATGTGATAAACCTAGTGGATACTAAAGAAGACCATTGTCTTTGTGAACTGTTGAGTATTTAACAATTGTGTGAGTGTGAGGGTATTCAAATTATTGTATGTCTACTGCTATACTTTTAAAGTTTCCATTCATATGATTGATACTTTGAAAAACCTAGTATAAAGAGTAAGCTGTAATACATCAGCTTTCATTTTTACTATGACCTCAACACATGAGATGGGTAGGACCGAGAAATCTTTTTTTATATTTGAAAATGTTTTTGCGTTGTGTCAACCAGCTTGTACAACAATCATTTGGGTTTCACGTGCAGGTTCAAGTATGCAGATTGTCCCCCGTGCTTCTCACCCTGTGAACACTAGAGGGCGGTAGAAGTCAATGTTTTGCCAAACAGATGTTTTGCTTCATCCCCCCAGTATTTAAGTATCTTTTAACCCTGAGTTCAGCATGAACTATGCTGATGATTGCAAGTTCATCACTACCGTATTGGTAGTGGTATGTTCAGTGTTTGCTGAAACCGTGTGACTCAGCTGTATGAGAATATATTCTGTGATGTTTCCGCACTTTCTGCACCTTGTGTTATCTGTGTTATGCCAAATGTTCACATTATTTGGTCCAACCCATTCAAAACAATGAGGGTGGGCTAGACAAACCTCTTTGTATAATGCTGCAGAGTTCAATGGCATCACAATTTGCACCCTCCACAATGATCATACACTTGACTCAACACATCTTTAGCACAAAATAGAAAATCATAACCTTTATGAAGACAGGATTCACTGCTGGACTGTTCTATTAGATTTCATCACTTTACGACCATAGAATCAAAATGAACACCTCCTTGCCACTATGTCAATACTAAAAGCCCTGGCTGCTACATTGGATTGCATGAATGGCTGTAGCTAACTCTGAAAAATATACTGACAACTCAGAATATGTTTGGGTGACTCTGCGAATGAGCGTCCCTGTTCACTTGCCTCCAGTGCCAAGCCCAGCTGACCAGACCTTTCCATGACCCTGCTCAGCGATGACAGCTGCACCCAGTGTCGATGGAACACCACATAATTCCAGAATCGACCGAACAATGGTTCCTTCAAGACAAGGTCCCTCAAGACAGACAGACCTGGTCTTCAGCAGGGCCTGACTCAGCCCCAGCCACCCAGGTGTGCCCCGCTCGCACTGGCACAACATCTCTTCTATTTATGATGTGTTTACCTCACTTTACCTCATTTCCCCTCATTTCCCTGGTCTCTATTTGCAGTCATGCTGAGCAGTCGGGGATTTTCCTGTTTACAGGTTAACTTTCAAACATCAGAAAATCCAGAAAAACAGATTAGTGGTCACCTTGACTTTGTGGATGTGAGAATTCTCAAACAACAAAAGGAAGAACTCTGTAGCAAGTAGACTGAAGGAGTGCCACAAAGATGAGAGGTGCAAAAAAAAAGCATTTACACAGGTTGGTGCACCTTTGGACTTCAACCAAAAAGAGGCAAATGGTCCACCTGCAGGACACCTGTGTTTGCTCTCGCCTGAGTATGTGTGTGTTGTCATGGCACGTAGCTTAAGGTCACGTCCTCTGCCCAGAAGGGGTCATTTTCGAAGCATGAGCATTAAGAAAGACTGTAAGCAGCTGTACCTGAAAATATACTATCAATCAGATATGGTGTGACTTTGACAATTTAGAGAGAGTCCCAATGGTGGTACACCTCACCTGAAAACTTCTCAATGTTTTGGGTTTTTTTCTTCTGAAGCAGCTTTTTTCAGGACCATTTGGGCAAAGTCATTACGAAAAAAAAATCTTCTTCAGACTCAGTAGTGAATTTTGAGGTACAAACCCAAGGTAAAAACAGTCAAAGCCTCAAGTAAAGAAGACGAAATTGGCCAACCAAATAGCCCATGTTGTTACAACACTGCTTGAAAGATTTGAGGTTGTGAGTTTGATCTGTTTGAAGCTCAGTCAATTCAGTGTGTTTGTGTGTGTACTTGTTTTTGTTACCTCTTTAGGACCTTTGTCAATATAAAACATTGATCTTGTCAGGACCAGTAGACCTCATGGGGACCAAAGCCCAGTGCTAATGATGCAGAACTTAATTACTGAGGTCCTGTTACGGTTAGTGGTAATATGTGTATTCTGGTTAGGTTAAGGTTGGTTAGGCATGCATAGGGAAAAGGTTTTGGTTAATGCAAAGTCCCATTAAGGATAGCTGCACAGACCTGTGTGTGTCAGTATTCCAGCAGGGGGTAAACACCGCCTCTGGTCACCACGAAAAGCTGTGGCGGTAGTGATGTGCAATGGTAACGGGAAGAGAAGCTTCTGCCTAATGTAAAACAGATTAACCTAGTGTTTATGTATCCAAACTATCTGAGTGATCTGGCAGCTTCTCATAAGACCAGAAATCCCTTCTAAAGAAACACTGCAGAGGATGCCTGTGTGAGAGCGAAGCATTTATGGAATGATGCTTTCACAAAGTGAGCGGATCTGATTTAAGAGGCTCCACGTGAGATCTTGATAAGTGGGGACATTTAACACTTCCTCCTGTTAGAGTAACAAGGGTTGTTACCTGGTAACCAAACACAACCTGCCACAAGTTCAGGATGCATTTGAGAAAGAGGAGAAACATTGCTCTTTATCTTTCTTTCATTCTCTCCAGCCCTCTCACCTACCCTCTGTTTCAGACCATAAATGGCAGGGACGTTGTGTGACGGATGACAACGCAGCCTCTGACTGAACAGGGAGCCGTGGTGCCGCTGCAGAGAGTTCCTGCAGTTTCTCCATTCAGGTCCATTCACAGATGACAAGTCTGGGGGATCCCCCTCTCCTACGGAGCAAAAGAACCACGTTTTGCCTGACAGCCCACCTCCCCACACTCCTTCCTTGTCCTCCGACCCAGACCTAGTAACACTGCTGTATTTTTATGGTGTTTGACAAACTGCTCCTTAGCAACCAGACTAAAGGCACCCGGAGGCCCATCCCGGCAGAAGTATATAGTATTTAAAATTAGCCTCATTCTACATGGGAGAGATAAAACTCATCAATCACATGTGTGTATCTTACCGTCACATGAAAACCAAGCATTTACACACATGTTATATGAAGAGCTTAGTTCATAAAATGTGAGTTCAAAAACAAGTCAAAGGTGACACAAAAGACAAATTCTAAATCATCCTATGTGGGGTGAGATGATTTGGGAACAATCTCATTTTAGTTTTGACAACCAAATCCTTGGGACTGAAATTAAACGGTGCCATGTCAAGACACGAGCAATTTTGAACCCAGGCTTTCCACAAGGTATTTTCCACTTCAAGCCCAGTTACAGCATGCTTGGAAAATAAAGTCAAGCTCTGCCCACAGTATATAATAAAGTAGAATTAGGTGTGATATATGGACTGCATTTTATATAGCATTTATAGAAGGAGACTAACAGTCTTAATATTTCTATATGAAATCGACACCTCCTCACTCCAATAAATCTGACTGGGCATATGAGCTGAGGGCTGCTCTGATGACAGGTTGTGGAATAAGTAGTGTCGAACACACGGACCCGAGCATGCACACATCCACGAACACATTTACAAATGTTGAAGCGATGAGGCTGTCTCACAGTGCTGCAGGATTCTGGGAAAGTCAACAAGTTCCCCTTCCCTTCCAACTCTTCCTCCACACCTCGTGTGCCTCTGGCTATGAGAATTTATTTTACAAGATGGTGTGAATTCAACATTTACTGATGCCATGTTACAAAAAGTGTGCTGACAGTCTTCTAAGGAACTACAAAGCTCTTGATGCTGCTGCAGCTGCGTTCGTCTCCATGTGGCTTGAACGAAGTCGGCGGCTGTGCCTCCCCAGCGTGAGAGCTCAGGCAGCGGGGCACATCTGCTGCCAGGCGTGGTGAGATAACTTCCGCACCCTCTGTGTCTTGTGATCTCCTTTCTCACCCCACCAGCATGGCTACGCATGTGGCTTTTTACCGCCACACCACACAATAAAGACCATCCCAAGGCAAGTTCTGAATGTTCTCTCACGCCCTCAGCTTTCAGATTTTATCGACTGTCAAGTTTGCACTGTGAGCCTATATTATACTATTAAAACAAAATTCCTCCAATGTTGAGGAAACAAATGGAGTGGATTAGCACTTTGCAATTTTTTTTCAGATGTCCTGTGTTTGACTGGACATTATCTCTCATCCCACACTGCATTACATGGTTATGATTTATCTGGTGTATTTACTTACTTTATGATTGTATTATTATCTATTTCCAGAGTATTTTGCTTTACCTTCTTTGCGGTAGAGAGCACAACATCACATCCTTCTCTTCCTGTCTTTTAGTGGCTCGACACTCACCCAATGATGGGCCTGATCATGCAAGACTGTCCTCCTCACCCACCATTGTTTTGCCTCCCCTCCTTCTTATGGTAGGGAGAAACAGGTGCAGTGGGATAGAGTTTTCAGAATGAGCAAAAGGGGAAGAGCATGAAAAACACCCCTTGTCCCTACATTATTCCAAGGTGGTGCAAAAGATTTTTGTAGCAGTTTGTTGGCAAATGAAACCAAATAAAAACTAGAATGCCACTCAGTCCCCTTAAAGGTTCAGTGTGTAGAATTTAATGATATCTATAGTGGTGAAGTTGCATGTTGCAGCTGAACACCCCTCACCTCACCCTCCCCTTCCAAACACGAAAGAGAACCTGAGGAAGCCCTCAGTTGTCATAAAAACTCAAAAGGTGGACTTCTGTAAAATAAAAACATGGCGGCCTTCGTAGAGAGGACTCACTCCTGATGTAAATCTAAAGTATTTAAATATAAAGGGCCCATTTTAGGGTAAAGAAAACAGCAATTCATACAATTTAGAGGATTTCTGCCAATAGATTTCTTGTTGAACCAAATTTCACACACTCATACATATCAGTTCCCTAAATGTACCAATTTGTATCTATGAAGATCCATGAATTATTTCCAGGGAAAACAGTGAAAATGTTAAAAATCACCACATCTGGGCCAGAAATTCGCAATTTCTCCAACTCACAATTACAAGTTGTGACAATTTTTTCTCAACTGTCTGATTTGTAAATACGGTTAAAACAACCTGAGCCAACCAAATTAAAACAGACACACACACATGTGAGTGGCTGGTAATCACAAATCAGCAATCTGCTATACCTGAAGCATGGGCAAGTGAAAGAAGGAGAACAAACAAGGAATGAATGTACTCAAATTAATGTCAATCCAACCTATGGTTCATGAGAACGTCACAAATTTAAAAACCGTTAGCAAAATGTCGGGGGATCACCAAAGTCATTACAATTCATCCTACACTGCTCACATGGCTCAAAAGTACTCAAATGATTAGTCACTTGCTGATTAACATTCTGTCAGTTGACATTTTAGTGAACCAACAAATCGCTCGAGCTCACAACACCGTTTTAAGGTTTTCCCAAAGACCCTGTGAGGTTTGTTGTGTACGGTCCCCACCATGCAGCTCATCCACAAGGCCCTCCTCCTTACAATGAAGGCTGGGTTTGCCAAGCTGCCCGGCCTCCTCAATGAATTCTCATGAGTGATGGTTTTATTAAGCTTCTACTTTGGCACATGATGGAGGGAAGAATGGAGGGAAGGAATGGCAAGTTTGGAGACGCCAGGAGAGGGAGAGAAAGAGGAGAGAGAGAGAGAGAGAGAGAGAGAGAGAGAGAGAGAGAGAGAGAGAGAGAGAGAGAGAGAGAGAGAGTATTAAAAGTAGCTCGTTCATGCCCTGACCTTTTCTCTCCCCCCCTCTCTTGTCAGTCCCTCCCTCCTGTAGTTAACACAGAAAACAAATCCAAACTGCTTCAGAGTGGTAAAATGTAGGTATATGGAACTTTACTGATGAATGGAGCACACAAAAGAAAAAGCGTTGGTTACTGCGTTCTCTGGGAAATCCTTGTTTTACAGGCGAGACCGTGTTTGTCTTCATTTGGGCTCATTTAAAACTTTCCAATCTACCCGGTAAATGTTTTAGGAAAAATAAAATCCTGCAGGGAAGCTGCTAAATACTGAGAGTGGGAGTGGTGCAAAGGCCACGGAAGAGCCAGTGTGAATGCTCTCTCTCTTTCGCCTTCCGTATTGACAGAGAGATGGAAAGACAGACGGAGACACGTGTATAGTCCACGCACCTGCTCATACATTGGTACCAGCTCACAGGTTACATCTCGAGTTTTTTCTTCACACTATTGCAGAGGTGACAGACAAGTTATTGTGCAAAGGTCGGTTTCTTGTGTGCAAAGATTTCTGAGAAATGATTTAGAATTACCAGAAACTAATTTTCCATGACCTATAGATGGCGCAAGACAACCAGTCATAAATGAATGTTTGCTTAAACCCATGTGCTCAGAGGTGTAACTGAATATGTGATTTCTGGGGTTGTGTATGTGCCCTGCCGTATAAATCAAACAGCATTTCACACACATAGCCTCATTGGTCTCAAGCACAAATATCTATTGTGTGGTTGAGGAAAATGTACCAATGTTTGAGGTCAGGAGGAAGAAGAGTAGAGCCAACATGAAATGGAGAATTTGTCAACTGGCAGGTTTTTATGAAGCAGCTTTGATTATTAATCTTCATCATCTGCCAACTGATGATGAAAATAATCCTTAGTTGCAAAAAAAAACAGGTGATCAACAAACGTGCATTGTTACTTACTTCTCCTGAATATAATCCTACACTTTGATTGACAGTAGATAGACTGCACACATCACGCCGCCCTCAGCCAAATGATTTTTATCTTCGCTGTGTAAACATCGCAAAGCTTTACCTGACTGTGGGACCTCCACTCGGACTGTCTGACTATAGCAGCAGTGTTCGTGGAGGCCTGACTGGCTTCACCAGGGATCCTCCTCCCAGTTCCTCCACAAACATTAAGGAAACCTCGAGGAAGAGCAGCTGATTGATTCAGTTTCCACACTTCCTTTTGCTGGAGGGAGTCTGGGGAAGTCGTGAGGTGACTGGAAAACTAAACATGACAGCGCCAGAGGAAGGTATGACACAGTCAAAGGATGAGGTGAGGGGGTGAGGGACTGGCAAGCATTTCAGGCTCCGCTGAGTTGCACACATGTAGAAATCCCTCAGCCTCCCTGTCCCAGGTCTTACCACTCAACGTCCTGAAAACACACCAGAAAGCCCACAGGTCAGTATCAATATTTGCTGTACCAGAGCAGGCCTCATAGCCTGTTATTGTGTGGGTGAACTGCCTCCCCGAGTGCCTGCTCACCACAGGCCCTGCTATCTTTGAACCTCAGTGGATATTAGCTAACATGCGAGGCACAAGGAGACAGGTGAGCATGTCACATACTGATCTGCACTATGTCAAACCTTTTTGGCAGGGAGACACGCCAAGACTTTTTTTCTGTCTCCGAGCATTTATTTTACTACCTTGAACTTTACCCTGTGCATTGTGGGAGAAAACTGAACACTAAGACAGGATTTTAGCGCTATAAATGTTATATTCCGGCTGTTATTTCAGAATCAGTGCAATGCCTGTTCTCCCCACCCACATCATGGGCCGTACAACTCATATAATATCAGGAAACGAGGGGAATTCTCCTCTAGTAAAATGTAATATGTGATTCAGTAGTTTTCTAGTATACAGTGAGTGTGCTGCAGCAATAACTAAAACGTGATCATGTGCCTGTTCGACAGATAACATCTGAATGAAAGTCTTGAGAAGCAGACTATTTTGCTCTCATGTAGAGGAGGTTGAATGCCAGTGCTGGATGAACCCAGTGGCTTTATGCCAAATTCCCAAGTTTATTCAAGCTCTAATTCAACACTGCCAACAAATATTTGAATTTTGGAGAAAAAGCGAAGAGAATCTGAGGAAGACGGAGTAGGGAAGGGCTCGCCTGTGGAGAAGCACCATTTACACCGAAGTGCAGCCAATAAGAGATGGAGCATTAAAATGCCTCCACATTGGACAGTTCCCAAGAGGGAAACGCACACAGATATCATGTTTCATCTAGTTTGTTACACAAGTGCCTGGAGTTGTCTTTAGCTGCTTTTCCCTCCTCTTGCTGTCAGGGTTTCAAGAGGTCAGATTTGTGAGGAGCAGACGAACACATCTACTCAGTCTCATTGACTTTATATGTGCAGGAACATGTTGTCTGTACTGCCTCTGTTTCGGTTTGGCTGTGCTTCTTTTTTTAAGAGGAAGCCAGTAGAGCAATACGCTGAAGTGGGGTTTTTACTCTCTCTCTTCCTGTTAATGTTCCCCCCTGTGCCCCATCTTTCATGTCAGACTGTCACTGGCGTCCTGCGGGGTCGAGTTTTGGGTCACGTCAGTGTGGTGCCAAGTGTCCTGGTGTCTCCATTGCTGTAAAGCCACACTAACACACACATATGTACAAGGAATTCACACGCGCAAACGGGCAAGCACATACAAAAAAATGCCAGCGCTACACACACGTATGTGACATGCATACTGCACATGTATGCACAAATGTATGCATGCTCACACAGACTGTAGACTCTATCATGACTCTAGTTTCTTTGCCACCTGATCAATCATCCCAACTGCCATTAGATCTACAGGAGAGGCATTCCATCCTAACAACTGGAGAAGGGGGTAGTGTGTGTGTCTGTGTGAGGGGAGGGGGCGTAGACGGGATTGAGACACGAGGGGGGGAAATTTAAACGTCATGTCTTAAGTGTAATAAATTTGAAAAGTGATTTAGTTTGATTCCAAGCAAATGAGTATTGTTAGTGTGGCTGACGGAATCGGTGGTTTGGTCTGTTTGTTGATCTTCCAGAGGATTTTCTTCTTTTTGTGATCACCTCTGAGTTTTGTCATTCCTCGTCCCATCTCACTTGTCTCAGGTGCTGTGAAACATATCTGGGAAATGTAGTACAGTGAGAAGAAGTACAGTGGAAAAGCTAAAGAGAGGGTACAAAGAAGCTGCCTCCAGCTCAGGTCACGTTCAAGCATGTTTTGCATCATTCTAGTGTAAAAGTAGTAAAGGAGGAGTGAAGTGCAAAGCGTCTGTGGATAAGGTACCTTATCTCCCTTGCTGTCAGTATCATGCACCCTGTCCCTCCTTCTCCTTGCCTCTCGCTGCTCTTTGATTTTTTTTTTCCTCCTTTTTCTGCTGAAAGAGCTGACTGTGCTGCTCCCAGAGAGTGCTCCAAGTGAGCGTGTGTGCGGTGCATTGTTCCCCTCTTCCTCAATATGATGAGAAAAGCTTGAAATAACAATGTCTGGGGGTGGAGTGAGACCCTTCTGTTCTCTGTTTCATCTCCCCTCTCTCTCCCTCTCTCTGTCTCTGTCTCTCTGTTCTTGCTTTTCCAGATGACAGTGATGCTCTCTCCAGATCTCCTGCAGGTGTGGGCCTTTTGACCTCCTATGGAACAAATTGCACACTCATCCCTGCACACACACACACACACACACACACACACACACACACACACACACACACACACACACACACACACACACACACACACACACACACACACACACACACACACACACACACACACACACACACAGACGCTCGGATATGCACGTAAAAATGCATGCAGATATAGATATAAATGCTCACATCAAGGTTGTAGCCTGTGCATATTCTGAGGAAATGTAATTACATGCTGCGTTTCCGACTTCACACTTAAAACCCGAAAATACCACTTTTCATCATCAGGCTGCAAACTGAGTGACCATCCATAACAGCAGAAAGACTCAACATGACAGCACACACAGGTGCACAAACATACGTACAACTTCAACCTCTCCGGTTTGAGGAGAGGACAAACGTATGCACACTATGCAACTATGTGGACAGGATTATCTCAGGGTCCGACCTGCTGACCTTGAGGAGGTCATGTGTGAGGCGCAGGCTGCAGTCGCCGGCCCCACCGACACCAGAATGTCTGACGTCTCAGGAATCTATGCAGCGCCACTCTGCCTGACCATGCAGCAAAACCCCGAGCTCCACACAGCAGTTGGACCCCTCTGTAAGGCGAGCAGAATGACTCACTAACTTCAGCTCATAATCAACAACGATAACAAGTTTGCAAGTGAGTTTTTGCCTGCTGTCTCTCTGTGTCTTCTCTTTTTTTCTAATTCGTATCATAAGCTTTGAAGTACAAATTTTGCCAAATAATTCATGCCTAGTCAAGACTAAACCCTATCCTAAATCCTGATAAACATCTTTACCGAGAGCATTATTTGGACCCCTTGTTACATATTTAAAACTTTTTGATTTACTATATATCAAAGTTATTAAAAAATGTCTGCAGGGCCTGAGCTAACACACAGCAGGCTGGGTGGCAGGAACAACAGAGCCGTGATTTATTGCAAGAGGAAAAAAAAACGCTCCCTCCAAAAACTGGAGAGCAGCTTCAATACCATATTGAGCTATTTAGATCCTTCGATGGACAACTTTATACGGGCCTCTCCTTGTCTTCTCTCATGTTCCACATAATTTGGGTGCAAGTGCAACGTGTGCAGTACATGTGTGCAATACATAGCCGCCATATGTGAGATCTGATATGCAGCTGAGAGGAATGACCAATGTAAAGCAGAAAATAAGTGGAGGATTCGCTCAGAAGAAGCCCAACGTCCAGCGCCGCTCACCCGTCTTGAACATCCTGTGTGCATCAGACTATTCTCTGCTTTTCTTTGGCAGAAGCAGGTTAGAGAGATCTCAGCTTCTGTTGTGTGGTAGATGCAATCAGCAGATTGCAGCTGATTGTTTGAGCGGTTGATTCTATTTGTGCTGCTCTGCATCACGCTCCACACCCACCGTCTCTCCAGGTGGCACGGCCTGGCTCATCAATCGGTAGCTTGAACTCATAAAACGTATCAAAGAATGGGAGATTCATTTGAGGTGGACCCCGGAGTCAATGTTTACATTATCTGGTCACCTCACACGTAAAGTTGGCCGCATTTAAAAGCCCCACAAAGGCTCTGCCGTGGTTACACATGGCTCACCCAGCCTCACTGTCTCCCCTCCGGGCAACATACCGCTCGTTATCCCTCCATTACCTTACCATCAACACCACAAAAATCTGGGTGTGTGTGTATGTGTGTGCGCATGAGCATGTATTTAGTATGTGTTGCCGTGTCTGCGTGTAAGCACGTGCTTGTGTGTATATATCTAACTGTGTTTTTGCAGGAGCTTGCACCGGCCGCAATCACTTTTGATGGATATCTACTCTGGCTTTGGGGAGCTGTACGTTTTCCAGTGGGTGACTCATGGGGCTTCTGACGGATGCCTGTACCAATTTACGGCTACTGCCACTGCTGCTGCTTGAGTTCCCCACCCCAAGTTTGTGTGTGTGTGAAAGTCTATGAATAAGTGTCCTGTGTATTGGCTGGTTGCGGTTGCAGTTTCCAACTTCTGCTTATGGACTTTCCACTCTTCTCTTGAACAGCAGACGAGGAGAGTAGAGGGAGAGTGGGGCAACCAGAGTCCTTTAATGACACTGTCTACGCACACGCGCACACGCACGCACACACACACACACACACACACACACACACACACACACACACACACACACACACACACACACACACACTGCATTAGAATGACTCAATCAGGTTTTCCAGGTGACTCACTCCTGTTGTCAGACTCCGACATGATGATCACACAAGTTATTGATCTCACTCAAAGATAAATGTTCTCTGAGCAGCATGTCATCATGTTACACACCCTTTAATACAGACAAAGGTGCATGCCATTCTTTTGTAAAAGTAACCTAACTTTAACGTTGAGAATGAACGCACCAAAGTGTCGGCGATAACAACGCATCTGCTGTTGAATCACCAGACGAAGCTGTGGCTCTGCAGGTCACACAGTTCGGGTGTCATGTGGGACTTGAACTTTTGAACTTGTAAAGCTCCGGAGGCGTAGATTCTTTACCTGCAACACCTTACTTGGAAGAGCTTACTTGGATTGCTGCATTCATTTATTAGCTTGACAACAGAGTGCCTCAAAGCTGTTTCAACTCTTTGATATCCCCATCCAAGACTTCAGAAGATCAGACTATTACCAATAATCTGTGTTTTATATGTATCCAAGATAAACATGGTGGTTAACAATGAATCATATCCTGTTATGATTGACACTGGACAAGTAGGGTTCATTTGTGAAAATGACAGCTGCCTCTCTTCTGCCTGTGCTAAATACTGGACAGTTGCAGGTATGCATGTGTGTAATCATACAGTATGTCTGCAATAGTTAAGATTGAATATCTAAACTAATTTGAAAAATAGAAATGACAATTTGATTTGAAAAGTGACTCTACAGACAACACATGATACATGATATATTGTGACTGCAAGTGCAGTTAACAGTTAAATGCAAAGGATAAACTTGTGGTTGCAAAAATAATTAACAGTTCGAAGAGTTACTCAATGGATAAATGGTGAAAAGGCCTTAGTAGTAGTGGTGGAGATAATTATAATAAACATCATTAATAAAAAGTAGTTTAAAGTGATAATAGAAAAATTTTAGAAGAGCCTGTGCATACATTTTAACCAAGGCTCTGGAGACTTATCTCTCCAAAGCCTTGGTAAGTAAACTGAGGGGGAAATCCCCTCCACAGCAGGTATAAAGTTTTTCTACTTCAGGAACTATAACACTCTAAAGGGATCACATATCTTTGAGCTGAAGTCGTGTTTTGGCTAAAGGGGCTTATTTCAACCTTAATTACTTTGGTAGGCCCCAATCTCATGCAATCCACCCTGGCTGAGGAAAGGGTGAAGAAAAAAGAAGAAGACATACCTTAGATCCCCAAAGACGACATGGCTGTAATATATCAACCATATTTAAGAAGTGTGTGACTCATCACCGACTGTTTCAAAGCAATCGAAAACTTTTGCTAAAGCCTGCGGCCTGCCAGGGGGACATCCCACCTGGGAATCATTCAGTGAATGGAAATACAGCTCATCCTTTACACATGCTAAACACAGCATATTCTTACATCCCCACATTATGGGTGTCGTTCTCCATTACGAGACAAGAATTATCTTCAGGCTTTCATGCACAATCACGTGACCTGACCACCCAGTCGGCACCCGAGGCTTCCCGGTTTATTCTCTCCAGAGAATAAATGCCAAATTCCTGACCCGTACGTGAAGCCTTTTATCAAAGTTCATCTCTGGTTGGAAGGACTTAACTTTTGTTCGCTCTGTTTTTATCCCTTCCAACCTCATCTGGAAGCAAAGGGGTCTAACACACCACTGTGACTCCTGTCTTCATCGCAGGCTATTCTAGGCTGAGGTTACCCAGGGCACCATTTGGCTTTACCCAAATTTAGCTGCCCACAGTATGCCTGAGTTAAATCATCTGTGTTTGGTATGCAAATAATAAATATTCATTAATGGTTCTTCCAGAGTTCCTCAAATTCTTTCTCATTATTTTGTGTCAGCTCTGTAATCCCTACTGGGATTTTATCCTACTTGACTTCTAGAAATAATCCTAAACTAATATTGACATGTGCTAAAGAAGTGCGCCTGCGGTGGTGGAGCTGCACCAGAGGGCTGTGAAAAGGGTCGTGGAGCCAAGGCCAAACCGCGGGGCTACACAGGGAAGAGAGGGTGGCCAGCGGAACAAGGGCGCATCAAAGACACCAAGATGAACAACCAACCTTGTCTGCGCTCCTCTCCGCCTTTCACACTCATACCCTATTTTCAGAAAGACCAACATGAGGGCAAGCAAAGCCTCCATTATTGTTGTTATCATTTCCAAACAGCAATTTTCCGACCCAAAATATATTTAGGGACTCTGCTATATGATGTGTATGCATGGACTAGCACAGGCACTTGGATGTTCAGTCCAGCAACAACATACACACCTCTTCACAGATCCTCATGTGTTTTCGGAAAGTCATGTTCTGTCAGTTTTACTGCAACCAGTGGGCCCAGAGCCCCCTAGCTGCTCTGCCCAGTGGTGTGGCTCAGCTGAAGGATGAACTTGGCTGGGCATGGCCACTCCGGGCGCTGGTCCCATCCCCACATTGAGGTGATGAAGGAGGACTCTGTCCCCCAAACCTCCTCCCCCACCCATGGCCACAGAGGTGAGGAGGCACCCAGGGGACACGCTGGCCAGTGTCTGAGGCCACATTCACACAGCTGACAAGACTTGGCTTGACCGCTCTCAGGGTGATGGTGCCAGCGTGTCTTGCCCGCTGCAGCCCACGGTTGCCCTGCTCAGGTGTGAAGTGCTCCACAACCACTACAGTATAGTCAGGTCAGCATTTCCCATGTCTGTCCATCCTGTTGCATGCAGGTTCCTGAAAATCTGGATCCAACCTTGCTTCATTGTGAAAGGAAAAGGGAATAAAAAGTGTCTATCAAGAATCCCACATGGTTTAAATAAACATTATTAAAAGGTTAAAATCAGAATGGCATCCTGTTTGTTATTGTGATCTGTTGGATTGCACATTCAGATATTATTACACAATTTCAGCTTGACGGTGGTTTTAGGTTTTGGCTCTGTTGAAATCTCTCGCACTCGGCACTCTGCCATCTTGCTGACAGAGAGGGCATCTCTGTTCACTTCATTGCTCTCTTAAACAGACTCTGAACTCACCCTCAATCTTCAGTCCTCTGGACAGGGTCGTGCGTTTGTTTTGATAACACAACAGAAAGACTTAACTGTGCCAGCCTGCCCAGGTGCTGTTGAATAGGGAGTTTCAACAATGGGTCATCAACTGAAAGGAGCATCAAAGGCGCCACTGGTGATTTGATGATGGTTGAGGGTCCGTGCATAAGGGTAGGGCCTCCTGCTTCACAGAGTTGTTTGTGAGTGAAAAGCACCATCATACAGGTTCACCCCGCCTTTGATTTGAGTATTTCACTAAGTGCTATAGCGGCGCTTATGTCAGCTGCATCACTGATCATTGGTCAGCAGCGACAAAGGGCTGAGTTAACCAGGTGTATTGTCCCGAGCTTAATGGCAAACATGGACAGGAGCTGACTGGGATTTTTGGTTGAAATTTTACTGAAGAACAGAAGAGCTGTAGATAAAAGCAAAAAGAAAATAAAGCTGGTTTCTTTTCCTTTTTTTTTCACGGTCAGAGAACCAAACACTGGATCCAGTTATGACCCACATGACCGGCGTAGCTTGCCACCTGTTCGTGGGAAAGCAATGTTCAAGGGAAGAGTTCTCAAATCCAAGGGGGGATAAAGAGAGAAAAGAAATAAAGAAGAATGGAAAAGCATTTAGTTTGAGCATGCCGGGCGCATACCGAGACTCAACTCGCAGATTCCAAACACTAGCTGATGGAAGTGAGCCAGGTCGCCTCACACGGGAGGGGAGGAGATATAAAAGAGAAGACAGAAGAAGACGGAGTAAGAGGGGAAGAGAGTATGAGAGGAGGGGCTTCTCGTTGAGGGGGCATTAAAGAGATTTTCTCTTTAATCAGGAACCTGCAGGATGCTGATGGACGAGGGACAGTGAGTGATGGAAGGAAATGGTGAGAGGGGAGACAAAGATAAAGGGTAGTAGTTTGAGGAGCACTACAGCTGGAGTACCTCAATGCCTGCCACCCCTCACCCCAATAACCCCTGCCTGCCTTCTGTTTGCCCTTGTACCCCACCCCCAGAAACAAAGATGTCACCGCATGTCTCCTTCCTAACACCGCAAGATGTACTGGTGGAAAGAAAAAAGATGAACGCTGAGAGCAGTGCAGGGAACGGGCAATACTCTGTGAATTGTTGACCTCGGCTGTTCACTGACACTGAGGCTTTGAGAGAGGACAGCAGCCAAGCCAGGATTAATAGCTCATGGAGATGCAATGAGACAACCATGCCACAAGTGGTTTGTCATGTTCTCTCTACAGTTTCTCTCAGAGCTCCCACCATATCTTTATCCCCCACACACACACACACACACACCATAGTCCGGACACCAAGATCCCAGGTTTCGAGCTCAGTGCATGTGTAGAGACCAAGTGAGCCTCTTTGTTCAGTGACACCATCATCCTTCACTCTAGAGGCAACGCACTGACAGACTGTTGATTTGCTAGAAGAGAGATGGATGAAGACACTTTGTACCTTGAAGAGAGAGGGAGGGGAAATGGACTGATAGGACCGAGAGATAGCAGATTTTAGAAGAGGGTGTGTTGTCATTAGTGAAGGGGTGAAAGAACAGAGATAAGGGACAACATCAGAGAAGACAGAGGAGAGAGGGGAGCTGAGAAGACCCAACGTAATTTTGGACTCATTAAGTTCAGGCCAAAGCAATGGGAGCTCCATCCTCCCCGACGCACAGCGGCATCACATTCCAGATCACTGTCTCCACTGTCTCTCAGCTGGACATCTCTGACAACCAATCCCCATGCAGGGAGCCTTGTAACCCAGGCCATGCGAGGGTGGGGCAGGGTCAGGGGTTGGGAGTTCTGGGGCTGACAGACAAGAGAGATTGATGCCCGTTGACAAAACTTGAGCCCCACTTGGTCTCAGCAGCAGCTCTGCCTGCTCCCCAGGGGCCAAGGGGGATCAGAAATACAGATACAATCCCCCATCCCCCCAACTTGCATACACCTAAATGCTATCCCACTTTCCTGCCCCGTCTTGTTTGATCCTGTCCTAAACTGTAAGAAGAAGCAATGAAAGGCCTCAGTAAAAGGAGAACTCTGACATATATTTTGTTACATCCAGCCGTGAATTCCTGCAGGGTGCACGGGGCATTGCTGCATATGTGACCATCAGCTAGAGGGGAGCACAGTGCTACCAGGAGGAGGTACGGTGGAGTGAGTCCAGTGGGTGGAGGTGTCGTGGAGGGTAAGTTAATGCAGCGAGAACTGTCACTGATAAGGTTACGTTGAGGAGCAGCACTGGCTGTTGAAACCCACAAATGGCCTTTGAAAGATATTGTTACTCACGGCCGACTGGATCAGCGAGGGAGGAGGCTGTTGATGAAAAAAGAGGAAGCACACAGGTTATGCGTTATTGTTTGTTGTGACGTTAGATTGTTACAACACTTCCTCTTGTAGAAAAGAGTCGACAAGGAGAGGAGAACATGTAACACGGACCCCGGCTGGGAGTGCGTATCGTTCACTCTCTCCTTCTCTCTCGTCTCTCATTACATGAAGTCATTCATGTGGAACGTGAGAGCCCCCTCCAGCCCTCTGCTCTCTGCTGAGAAAATGTGAGATGCTGGATATATACTCTGTGCAAATATGTACAAAGTTGTTAAATTTCATCTGCTGGAGCAAGCAACGACATAGTGCTCTTTCTCTATGTGTGTCTGTGTGCCCTGAAACGTGCCTTTGTGAAGACCTGAGGGGGAGCCAGTGAGTTTTCAATCACAAAGGAAATCGTTTCATGTAACACACTTTATTCACAAAAACTGGACATAGGTGAATGCAAGAAACAATTGGACCTGTCCAGCATTTTCTCCAAATTTTATTAACATATAATTCAACACCTGTTTGCTTCAGGAATTATATCTGTTGTAAAAACTAAGTGCTGTTATAATGTAGGAATTATTATACACAATGTGTATACTGCATTTTGTAAACAGCATGTTTATGTTTTTTATCGATTGACTGATGCAATTTTTTTGTCTGTAAAAAACCTGGATTGTTTTAATTAAATCAAATCAATATACAGGCATTAGGAGAATAAGAACAAATATCTTTGTTTTAGTCTTTAAAAAAAAGTCTAATTAGTTGAATAAAAACAGGTGAAACAAATCAATGAAAATAATAATAATGGGTGCAGGGGCGGACTTTTCACGCAAAACACCAGACCTCTAATTTTGTACGAAAACCCTATTTTTTTATGTAACAGTTACCAAAACAGGGAAAATATGATATTTCCAAGTGCTTTTACTTTGAAATTCTACATCAGATTGTCCTGATATTGTCTGGGGGACAATCTGAGGTGGTGAACTGCGAAATTAGTCTGTGGAAACAGGTAGTTTCTCAATGACAGTTATTTTGTTGCCTGAATTTAAGTTTCTCTTCGTTATAAAGTTTATTCACACAGTGGTAATGAGAAATCATTAATGTTTTAACACAACGCAGCCACAATTCTTTATCATTAGTTTTATTATTCATCATTGCTTCATTCATTTCAATTAATTCCTGTTTTTTAATTAATTAATTACTTAATTTGTTGCCTCATTAATTCATTCAGAGAAATTATTTTTTCGGGGAAATACTAAATAAGATGGATGCATTTTGCAGCAGAGTCAGGGTTGAACTAGCAGACCTCCCTCCATCTCAGAAGAAAAAGGTGAATATTAAGAGTAAACAGAGAATAACTGGCTGTTTGAAGCGTCGCCAGGGGGTCATGTCCACATCCCGGCCACTTCCACTCTGTTTCCTCCATTGATTGGGAATGTTTATCGCATTAGTGGGAGGTCAAGGATTGGGTCAAGTTAGAGAGGGGCTAGCGGGCTGCCACCCGACAGTTTGGCTTATGATACTGTCCAGAGCCTGACCACAGACATGAAATCCTGTCGAGAGGGCTTCAGTGGATTTCACAGGTCATCAGAGCGTGAACAAAGTTGGACGGTCTAGAAGAACAAGCAGATGAAGAAAAGAAACATGAAGCTTCTTTCCAATACCAAGTAATTCAAGTTTTTCCATCCATTTGCCAACCAGACACCTTTTTACACCTACCTGTTAACATCCTCAGACCGCTATTCACCCACCTGCGTTCAAATCCTCCTCTGTAATTTACAGCATCAGCTAGGTTTTAGAGCAGCAGGTCGCTCACATGGAGCTTTCATCTCCAGACAGAGGCCCAGTTCAGCTCCTTTCCCTGTGACCTGGGCCTTGGCGCGGCTTAGCCTCGGGCACAAAGACATCACTCTCATGAATGACAGGGCTCGGACCTCCCCTGCCTCCCCATTTGACCCCCTTGTTGGTTTAATTGTGTGTAATGCCAGGGCCATGCCCCACCCAACCCCAGCAGGCCCCCAGGCTGCCGTGGCGAGGCCCACGGGCTACAGAGGCCAATTATTTCCTTATTGTTGACACAGACAACCTGACAGTCTCCCTCCCACATAACTCCTGTCCTCCCATGTACTCCTGTCTCTGTCTTCCTCTCTTCCCATCTTTTTCAGGACCACCTAGGTGTTTTCAGGGCCAAATCCAGGGGCCGGGGTGTTTTTATCACGCTGTGCTGGCAGGATCCTCTCTTCTTCTGCTCACGCTCTCTGCATACCAGCGAAAGAGCCATTAACAATGATGCCTCGAGGAATGACCGTGACGGGAGGGTGTGAGAGGGTTAAAGGTCACCTGCTGTAGACGCAGTCATTTGTTTCTTCGTGACCCAAAAGGCTGTAACAAAAAAAGATATTATTATTATTATATAATATTTTTCTATTTAATTTCTTTTCCTAATTATAACTATTTCCTTCCTCTAGATCTGGGTTTCTCTTCATTGTTCCCTTGAGTATGGAGAAGCCCCGGGACATATTTGGCTTTGAGAGCTGTGTTACTCTCTGCTCTGGTCTTGCTTTCTTTAAGATAGACTTTCCTTAACTATTTTCATGAATGAAACTGTTACCAAGAATAGACAGACAAACATCTTGTCTGCATTTAGGGAATGAAAGCCATGCAATGTTGGGCATTTATCCTCCTTTTTCAGTAAATGAGCGGTGTCAGTGACTGGTGATGACCACTAGTCCCTCAGTGGTCCGGTTTCACAAACAAAAACATCAAATGAAGCTAGCCATTATTATTTTTCCCTAAAACTTGTCAAAACAGTCAGAGGAGGGGTCCGAAAGGTCCTGGTCCCTCTTGTACGGCAAGGACGTACGACCACTAAGATGTCTCTTTCCGTCTGGGTGTCCTCTACTTTGCCTTCTATTGGCTGGAGACCCTCTGTCCTAGTTGTCCTGTTGTCCTCACATTCTGCCTATGGCTGTACGTTATTTGGAGTTACAAAGAGCTCTTTTGGTGGATTATGTCCCATAAGAATATTTAAAGCTGTTCAGTTAGTATTGATGCATTACATTGAATGAATGGTGCAACTATTGATAATATAGAGTGCCAAGAACAAGCGTGTTACTTTCACTCATTTGAAAAATGTGCCCCTGTTCTTTAAAACTATGTGACCCAGACTGGCCTCCTTCTTCAAAAGTTTCTAAACTCGCCCCTGGACACAATAGGAGTGAAAAAACAAGTCCTGCTCTGACGAAACATTATCATCCATTATATAAACAACGGGGAGTCAAGGACAGCAAACTGTAAATTGTAGACCTTTTTCATCTCAAGCCGTGTATGGATGCCAGCCAAAGTGTGGGGAGAAGACAATGACAAGACTGTGAGTGATTGCATTTGTGTGCGGGAGTTATGATCTGCACCTTTCTCCAAGTTGTCAGGTATGTCATTGGCAAAGGGATGGAAACCAAAGAGAACTTCACGATCGCACTTTGATGTGAAAGAGGGGGCTTGCCAAGGCCCAGAGGACCTTTTTGAATTAGAGTGCTTGTGTGAGCGTGTACACAATGTGTGCAAATCTGAGTGCACAGCTTATACATATGTATTGGTTCTCACACTTGTTGCTGTGTCCTTTCTCTACGATTCGGTATTAGGAGAACAGTGGGTTTTAACAAAGCAGCCTTTATGTGGACCCTGAAGTGTGTATGTGTGTGTGTGTGTGTGTGTGTGTGTGTGTGTGTGTGTGTGTGGTATGTCTGATTTGATCTCTCTCTGTTCTTCAGCCTAAAATGTGTTCACTCCACTTCTCAGTGTCCACACAATATCCAGCATGTGACAGTAACTGTTCTGCAGGGATACAAGTCCCACCAGGTGTGTGTGATGTGTGTGACAGCCAGATGATTTAGCACCGCAGCTCTTTGCTTTTTAACGAGTCAGAGGAGCCTGCACAGACGGATGGATAAGTTGGACCCATGGGAGCCATAGAGACTCCTATAGAGAGGTCCAAAGGCCGCCTGACTCTGCCCCAGAGACAGTGCTATGACTGGGGTGTCCGTCCAGGCTGGTGTGGGCTGGGGCCGGTCTGCGGTGTGACGAATGGGACACCTGAGCCAAACTGTAACACCACCAGCGTGGTGGGTCCCCCTAATCACTCTGGCTGCCCAACTTCCAGCATCAGGTTTCAGATTCCAGGGGGTGTGATGCTGGAGCTCTGGCCCAGTGGGGCTAAGGTGTCTGGCTTGCTTTAACAACAAACATTCACAAACACTCCTGCACATACCAGTCAGTGCCCTCCAACACAAACCTTAAAAACAGACAGTTGAGCAAATGAACACATGCTTTTCGCACATGCATACATGCACACAACACATGCACCTCATACCCAAGGGTCCTGGGCCTCGTAACTGTTACTGTGATGAAGTTACGGGGCCAATCAAAGCCAACCTGGGTGTCAGATTGGATCTGGATCACAGTTTACAAGACTAGTTTCACCCAGCAGATGGTAGACAACTGGGATTTTTTGAAATATGATCACTTATATGCTCGATGATGCCCTTCCAATAAAGGGAAATATATGGAGAGAATATACCAGCTGTTCCTTTCCATTCAAATATCTGGCCGGGCTTCTTTAAGGCCGCATGCAATAACACATCTTAGGAAGTAGTATTATTAGTCCCTTACATACAGATCAAATAAACTTTGGCAGAAAGTGAAATGGCCAGGGAACACTTCTCGAAATATGTTACTGACAGTTAAAGTTGGCTACTTTGTGGTTTGAGAGAGGAGTGGGGTTGGATCTAGGGGTGCAGAGTTTGATGCTCTGTGATGCATTGCTCTGTTGACATTGTAAACTATACTATTAGTTTACCATGTTAATTGAGTATCTAATAGCTTGCAAAGAGCAGATGGCCTGAGGTGAAACATGCCCCCCTGCCCCCACTCTTCGGGTTTTATTTCTGGATCAGCTGCAGGAGGTGGGGTGAGAAAGGAGCAGAGGATGGTCTCTGTGCCCGGGACTGAAGCCTCCCTGTTTGGGCACATGAGACCCACTCCTCCCCTCATCTTTGCCGACATCCACCATGGCCAAATTTAGGTGAGGGGAAAACTAGGCAGGGAGATATTTGAGTAAACTGTGTGTCAATAGTGATGCCTGCCAAACCAAACTCCATTTGCACTTGTTTCTCTGCTTAATCACTCATCTAAACAAGCTTGAGGGTTGGTGGGAAAGGAGGAAGAAGGGCAAGGGGGCGGGAGGTGGAAAGGTGAGGAGGTAAGAAAGGGGGAGAGGATGGGGGTTTGCCAAAATAAATGCATGAATGCCGTCTTTGACTGGCCGGCATCTTTGAAGTGAGCTATAATTGCAGGCCTCTTGTCCAGCAGTGGAGCCTGTGGCAAGCCAGGCCCTGGCCAAGCTGAGATGTCTGGCTGCGGCACTGAGGAAACGTCATGGCTTAACAATAAACAAAGTCAAGAGGCCTCAGCTCAGTGCGATGCTGCGTCATGCTTTGGTGGCATGCGGAGTGGAAACACACAAAAGATCATCAGTGGCCACTTCATTCATTTGTTGAAATTTCGGAGAAAATCAGCTGTTTATAACCTCCAATTGCAAAATCATTACACTGATATTAAACCGGCGTAGTTACACACTTCTGGTGCACCGCTTAGAAATCCCCCCTGACTAAGAGATGACGGCACGCGTAACAAGCCCCACTACGAGCGCGAAGGAGGATCCTCACAAAGCTCCTTTCAGTGCAGCACATACATTAGGTAACGCTTGAGCCCCCTCAGAACAGCATTACCTGTGTGCACTGTACTCTGCTGCTCCCACAGAACATACTAACTGTATGAGCATGTGTTTATGTGTTCATGCATGTACATGTACATGGGTCCGTAGGGAGGGGGGTGGTGGGGGGTGAACCAGGGTCTTGGGACATGAGAGCCGGATGTGTTGGGGTAAAGCTCTTTCTGACCGCGGTGATGTTTTTCCACTGGGGGAGGAGTGTGACAGGATTACATGGGCTGTGATTAATACACAGCCCCTTGATGTCTTATTTAGAAAATAAACTCACATCGACCTGTGATTATTGGACAGGGCTGCGTATTCTCCCTGAAGAATACCTTATACAATGCACCTTTCAGCTCTTTTTACACAGATTTTTGCTATGGGTGTGTTGTCTGGGGTTTTTTTTTTTTCTTCAATTTTCCACTGCAGCACTTGGGAAAAGGGGAAAACCCAGCTTGGTATTGCCTTACAATACCCCTCGGTGTAGGCATATGTAACTTTGTACTACTTTTTTAAAATTGGAAAAGTAAACGGAGCAGATCAGTGAAGTGTTGCAGGCGGTAGAACTGTACTTGTCAGAGCGGGGCTTACAATGGCTGCTAGGTGTTGCTTGTCTTTTGTTACCTCTGCCTAGGACGTTGTGTTTGTGTCTGTGAAAGCGGTCGATCCAGGATTTTTCCTGTAATCAATTAGGAAATTGATATCTTGTGATGTTAAGGATAACATCACAAGATAGTGTACATTTTGGACATTTTCGTCAATTTCTCAGGATATGATGTATGGGTTTTGATGTGAAAAATGAAACATGCACTCTACATATGCTTTGCTATTTCCTCAACAGCTCAGCTAGTGTGATTTGACGTTTCTCCCGAATCCACACACTGTGCCAAACATGCATTCCAAGTCCTGCAGATTCAGCGTCCCTCTTTAGCCTGTCTCCTCCCAGCCCTAGGAAATGTAAGACAAAGCCTGGTTTGATGATAATGCAGTATCAACACTTTTAGGGGTACGCTGACAGCCACATTCTTTCTTGTACAAACCTGAAGCAGCATCGGTTTGTCATTCCCCCCCACATTTATGTCCTTGTGGTCATGTCCATCTTAAATCCGGTCTCAGCTGCAACGTGCATCCTCTCTCTGCTCTTTGCAGCAGGCAGATTCCCTCCTTGCTTTGCAAACCCTGCCACTGACTGGAGGAATCCAGGCCCAGGTGGGGGGTTGACGGATGAACACCCCCCCACCGTAGCCCTTCCTCAAAGTCACACACACACACAGCCTCTTTCCTCAGAGTGCACACACCTGTGCCAGGATCTGGGCCCCTCTCAGCTGCCAGGCTGGACCCCAGCGCAGACAGCGTGCAGACAGACAGAGAGTGTGCATGTGCAGGGCGAAGATGTCATACCTGGATGGAAAGTAAGTGGAGACAGGAAGAGAAAGAAAAAGAAAAAGGATCCATGACAGCAGGACATATTGGATTAGGGAAAGGTTTATTAAGATTAATGAGCACAACAGTTTGCCCTGACATAGAAAACACATTGTTCATATTTGAGTAGGAAAATATGAAAAGATACAATAAATGAGGGAATTTGAGTTTCTTTATGTGCGAATAAAGACATCTGTCCATGAGCACACTGTTGGATCGTTTTGGTCGTATAACTAACACAAAAATGCTTTCTATCTTTGCATCTTTGCTTTGTATCAGACATTATGTGTTTGGCCTTTGATATAACTTGCGTATATGCATCGCGGCTTCCTCTTCTATTCTGCGTCCGTTTGTTGTATAAGTTGTGCACGTTAGGCAAGTTAAATACTCAAGTGACATGCATGGTGCATGTGTAGTAGACTAAATAACAAGTAAGTCTGTAAAGTAAGTCATAACAATTACGCTCACAATGCATCTAGTGGTTTACGCAAACGCGTGCCTAAAAAGCAAGTAACTATAAGTAATATGTAAAAGTATATTAGTGTAATATTTACATTCGGGCTTTGTAGTGGACTAAAAGAAAAAAGAAGCTACAGATGGAAATACTCCAGCTCAAGTTTTTCAAAATTGCCCTTGAATGAATTTAGATTTCTTGATAATTTGTCAAAATTCCCACACCCCAGGGGCCTTTTAGCCTCCCCTGTGCTGTCATCCCAAAACAACTTCCATCTCACGTCTGAAGAATGACCTGCACTGCCTGCAGTCATCCGTAACAGGCTTATGTAACGTCTACAGCGGCACTTCTGTGCTTGTGTGATGACACAGACAGAGAGAGAGAGGGAGGGAGGGAGGGAGAGAGACAGCAGCCGTGAGTGGAGAGGTGGCTCAAGGCTGTAGCGTGAGTCCAGAGATGTGTTTTGCTGATGTTATCTGGACGGCTGTAAACAATTCGTTCTCAGAAGCAGACTGGCCGAGACACTGGGACATACTGAGCACTGCGACATGCTGATAGTAAACTTGGACTAACTACAGCTTTAAAAAACACAGACACACAGACACACACACACACATACACACATACACACTATATGTTTATTTGTTTTGTTGACTTTGTCAGAATTTCTCTGTTTCACCTGCTCTCGCTCCTCTCACTCTCCCTCTTTGTGTTTCTCCATTTTTTCCTGAAATTGTAACACACTTGTGATCATGTTTCTTGTGTGGATGTTATCACACCCATCACATTCCCTGTCCCTGCCGTCTTTCTCCTTTTTTTTTCAGCGTGTTGGTCACGGCTCGCTGCCACTCCATCACACGCACTCCCACGCAACCAATAACACACTCATTTTGAACGTGCTCCTTGAATTCTGCAGGCATTCTGGATGTCTGCCTAAGCCGGTTGGTGTTTGTTTTAAGTGTCTGTTTATCTTCAGCACACGGCAAGTTGGTGCATTGGAAAGAGCCAAAGACTTGTCACACACTACAGCACATCCACAGCAGGGTCATGGCTGAATGCATACAGAACAGCAATGCATTTAGGAAGCTCAGCCAAACCTGTCCATCAAACAAGACTCAAACGTTTGGTCGCATGCGCCCTTGTGTTTCTTGGAGGACCTTTGTTTCCAAAAGCCATGCATTCAGCGCGTGAGTCACGATGGTCGCAAAACTCACTTTTCTACTCATTACGCGTTGACTGTGGGCTTTTTGTATGATTTTCTGAGCACACACACACACATAAGGGACAACACACTTCTTCCACATTTCTTCTATTTGCTGAGCGCTCAATATGCAGCTCACAGTGTTTATCTGTCTGTTAGCAGACGACTCAACCGACAACGTGTCTGCACAGTCCTGCCATCTGAATTCACTCAGTGATTCACAATTAATATTTCCCCCTCAGATGTTTCTAATGAGTAATTTATTGAAGTGTCCTCTTCAACCCTGCATGTTTGTCTGTGTGTGCAGGCCCATCTGTATGGTATCTGTGCACTGGCAATCGATTACTGTTGACTAATATCTTTGGCGCACACAAGGGTATGCTGGCAGGTTTATGCACAGTAATGACATTCCTCGGTGTGTCTGCTTTCCTCCTGTGTCTCATAGTGTTGTTCAGAGCAGGACAGCAGGTTGCTTCACTGTAGAGCTCAGCTTTATCCAACTTCCTTTCCTTTCAAACTGAATGATGGGCCACGATAACGACGGTCTCACTTATAAAAGCAGGAAAAATAACAACTCTTTTCTGTGCAATTTAAAAACAACGACTTCAGCGTGGTGGATACATGAAACTGATGAGAGTGCAAGCTGAAACAGCACTGGGGTTTTGTTACAGAACAGTAGTTCCTGGCTGGGAACATTTTGAATAATCACAACACATGGGAGTGAATGGAGAAAGGTTGTGTAGAAGTAGCATAAGGCCAAGCAAGAAAGAACAAGAGAGGGAGGGAGAGCAGATCATGAAATGTGACTGGTAAAGTGATAAAATGGGAGATTGTGGAAGGAAGCATGAGAAGCGAAAGAGGGGTGTAGAGGAGGGTGTGTGTGTGTGTATGGTTGTTCTGCTTGTGGATGTTGTAGACGGTAATGTTATACCTCCTCTGTGTTTTGACATTTGAAGAATAATGGAATAGTTTCATACCAACAAAAAAACCCAGACCGTTACAAGGACTCTTTTCTAGACGAAATAAAGGCTGCAGACTGGAGGCATCGTTTTCCCATGATGCCACTGGCGCCTTCGTACCTGATACCTCCAGCTATTTAATCTGATCTGAATTACACTCAGATTATTACCAACTCCGACTCCACAGTTCAGCGAGAGTGGGATGTCTTCAGTGTTTGGTCCAAACAAGAGTCAGCCAGATGGACACTGTTGTTCCGCTGGGGAAATGCTGTCTGCATAATTTGGATCAGAAAGCTGCAGGTGGATGAAGAAACAGATAGAGAGGGGGGCTGGAAGTTTATGGACTGAGAATGAGAAAAACATCCACATCACCAACAAAGTGTTCTGTCTCAGGGTCACCCCAGGTGACCCTGAGACAGAAGAGGTAATACACTTATTATACAAGAGACCTGAGTGTTTGCATCTTCATCTCATGTTTGGCTTTTGTTGAAGCACAGAGACTCAAATCTCTAACTGTTCTGCACATCGTACCTAAACCACAGGATTACACAGAATTATGTGACATAAGTACAAGTGAACTTAACTTTCAGTTTGGCTTCTCTCTTCCGCAGGTTTTCCCTCTTTTTCAGGCCCACCTGGATGCACTGGTCCCTCTCACACTATCAAGCACTTTCTTTTGTAAACTAGTCCAATAGCGAATAAATGCTTATGAATGTCGGCAGACATTTATGGCATTAAATGAAGTTCCCATGACTAATAAAGACACCTGTTGGGCATTTAACTCAGAGCAGGGTGTTGGGTTGCAAAGCCCATAGTAAAAGAAAAAGAGTGACAGTTAACACCAATCCACCAGATTATATTGCAGATGTTGGTCTGGAGAGGGATATTGTCCGAGTCTTTAAAAAAATCTTGTTCCAAATCTGTCACATTTCTCTGTGACGTTTGGGAAAATGTGGGAAAACGCATTCAAAACATTCTACAACATGTATTATGTAGTAAAATACTGTTTAAATTCAGGAGGTTCATGACGTCACCTTTTTCCAACAGACAGCGTGCAGCCAAATTCAAACCAGTGAGAAGTGCTCGGACCAAACAGCACCGGCAAACAGATGTGAAAAAGGAAAGACTTTGGCAGAAATTATGTGTTCACAGAGAACCCATCTGTGTTGTGAAATAGGTTGTCAGGACCATCAAAGTCATGTATAATATTAAAAACAATATGTGATTTATTCCAAAATGAGTCAGAGTCTTCTGATCTGCCTCTTTGGTTTCAGGTTTAGTTAAGTTTGGGCAACACAAACTGGTTAGAAAGGGCTATTATAAGAAATAAAAGATTGGCTAAGATGTAGGAAAAGATCATGTTCCTGTCTGAAAGGAACAAAGTGATTCTCGTGAAGAAACAGGATGAGAAACAATACGCTCCCATATGAATATCCAGTATGGCAGTCACATGCTTTGTTGACCCATCTTTGGTGTTGGCCGTTGCCCCCAGAGTCTAATTCGTAGTCAGACAATAGCTAACAATAGCCATTACACTGTCACAACTGCTGTCAGGGGCAATTTGGGGTTGAGTATCTTGCCCAAGGACACTACGGAATGCAAACTGGAGCAGCCTGGGATCGAACCACTGCCTTTCTGTCTAGTGGACGACCATCTCCACCTCCTGAGCCACAGCTACTCTTAATGTAGCAAACAATAAGCTTCACGGTACAGCGTGTCCATCCGTGTCACCGGCAGCTCTCCACGGCATTTAAGAGAGAGTGAGTGATTGGTTAACCGGTGACGGCCACCTCCACACCTCTCTCCTGCAGCTGGATGCCACCACGCCCACCCTCACAGGGAGGTATTATCTTTTCAACAAATAACTTGAGCCATGTTACAGCTTTTTCTGTAACCTTGTATCACTGCCTTTTTTGGTATTTGTGGTCGTCATCTTTCCATAATAATTTGAGGTTAATGAGTTTTCTCTGTTGGTGTCGAACAGCATCTTCTTTTCGATCTCCCTCGCTTTGTTGCAGACAAAGACGCCTTTTGTGCTCCAACTTTAGCGAGCTGTAGCACCTCAACACTTTCCCCAATCCAGGCGGCTACAATCTCTCTGTCAAGTGGGATATCATTCATCTGGAGCTGATAATGTCTTGGACTCCACCGCCATCTCTCAGATATGGTTGCTGTGGTCTCTGCCTGACGACGTCTCTGTTGTGGCCATGTTTAGGAGATAAACCAGGTAGTATCTTGTTTGTATAGTCTCTGGAGAAGGTGATAGAGTGTGAGTTCATGGCTGAGCTGTCTTGTTATTTTGGGGTCACGTTACAGCTCACTCAGCCGTTATATTGCTGCTTTCTGAACTCAGTCGCGTCTGCATAAGGGTAACGTCAAGAAAGGTTTAGCTTCATGAAATTCCATTTAACATGTTGTTTATTTTATTTCAGTCCCAATCCTGTCACTATAGTAGCTTCCATTCTTCCTGGGGATGCTGGGTTAAACTTTTAAAGAGAAGTACAAAAATCTATCCTCATATTTACCTGCCAATTAACCTCCACACTTTTCAACCTCTTTTCCCCTCTTTCCGTGTGACCTTCTCACCCCTTTCTATGTTTTTATATCACTGGCCCCCCTCTTCCAAACACAGGAAACCTGTGCTGGAAAACCCAGCTTGTGTCACTCCACTTTAAAGTGAGAGTATCAAGTAGGAAAATAAATACAGGATAGAGAAAGTAGCAGCAGAACAAAGCAAAACAAAACTGGTGTGGCTGCAGAGCCGGGATCTGGCTGATGTCCATGTTGATAGAAAGCTTTAGGCACCGGCTGGTGAGTACGCTAGCGTTTCAAAAAAGCCGCTTCTGATGCTATCACATGCAGTCGCTGTGCCATTAGACTGCCAGGTTTATGATTGTTGCTCTGATTATGTTGCAGAGGGTGGAAGGCAGCCATCTTGTATCCATCCAAACAGTCTCGCTGCCAGGGTGAACAACAGACAATGCCACAGGCAGCGCAATTGCAGCCAGTGTGGCCCGGCCATGAAGGTGTTTTCTTTCAGATTAATATTTAATGACTCCCGCACAAAGCCCAAAGCGGGAGCTGTTTAAAGATGTGATCAGGTCTGCCCCAGTGTCAATTAAGGTTAATTAATATGTTTTATGGGCCAATAAAAAGAAAAAGGAAGACAACTGCGTCCGCCCAAAAGGGACATCGGCCCACCAGGAAAGTGCCCGGTATGCCAGATGGCCAGTCCAGCCCTGTCTACAACCGACCCAGGTATCGGTCTGTGTACGCTAGCTGATGATCACTCACCTGACTAATCCTGCAAAGTTGACAGAATCCGTAGTCTGACAAAAAGGCACATTTCAACTGAGCTCTGTCACTGTACAGCTCCGTTGCCAGCCTTCAAGGAGGGCGCTGAAAGATGATCATAAAGCACAGGCAGTATAATAATAATGTTTTAAAACTATGCTCCCCTCGCACAAGTGGTGCATTGTCGGATACAGGCTGTCAAATGTTGGGGCTGATTAAACAGAGGTGTACATCACTCCTTTAATCACACATCAAAGACGCATCACCGGCACAGCGACAGGATGGCCCGTCCCATCTTGTACACTTCAAAGAGGTGGAAAAATCTCACACACAGACGCGCTGTCACACAAGCACCTTTCACTTTGTCTCCGCACACAAACCGACACACACAGACAATTTAAGTGGCTCATATCAACAGCCCAAATATCCTTCAGAGGGTAATCTGATATCAGTAGGAACGACTTAAAATGCCACACATAGGTGGGCAAGCGTCAAGATGAAAGTGGGAGATTTCCCAACAAGTCTTAACGGCTTTGTTCTAGAAAGATCCCGAGTGGAGATTTATCTGGAGGAATGTGTGGGGAAATAGCAACCTGCATATTAAGCAGCCTGGCAAGGAGAAAATGCGATACAGAGGACAGATACAGTATATGTTTAGGTGGTGGTGGAGGGGTGTTAAACATTCCTATAAAGTTGGTGTGGGGACAGGCAAGGCTGTGTTCCATGACCGTGTCCACATGTTGACAGCTTTACGCCTGTGGTCCTGTACTTTAACTGCTGCCTTGGATAAACCCAAAAGCCATGGACTTTCACCGCTTGCTATATTAACTGGGAGCAAATCTGGCCTGGGCTAAAGCTCAAAGGTCCCGTATGAACACTTTAAGAGAAGGATGAATGCTGTCGATGAAAAACATCAAATATAACACACTTTTGTCTGAATACAGCCAATTAATGTCTGCATGTCTCCACCCTGAACAGGTGCTCTGTCTTAGATCCAAAAACCAACCCCTAACAGCAGACTTCAGATGATGCTCATCCCACTGGTTGAGTTCATGGACCTATGAACCTCCACCCCTAACCCCTGTTAAAAAGCACACAGCTTGCCTTTCCTCAGTTTACCTCTCATGTCTTAATCACGGAAGAGGAAACATTGTTGGTTTGGCGTTCTCAAGCTGTTTGAAAGGTTAAAGGGTCGTTTCCCCGAATTACAAAAGGAACATATTTTCTCACTTACCCCTGGAGGCTTGAAGCCATGCAAGTAGTTTGGGTTTAATTTGACCAGGTTTTGAAATATTCATTATCTATCAAAAAACGTTTCATGTTCCGAGCTGTTCCTGGACAGGAGGTCGAGCAGCACGGCTCTATGTCAATCAGATGGTCCGCCACTTTGATTCTGGACGCAATTGTCTCAGGTATTGGATTGACACTGACATACATTTCGCACATACAGTCATGTCCCCCAGAGAATGGAGTCTAATAAGTTCACCAGCTGCTTGGACGCAAGCTCACAAATAAAGTCCAATCATGTAGATACAGTCGTGGAGCTTGAGTTTGTCAGGTACTAACGCTGGTTGCTATCACAGCTCCCTCCAATGACCAATAACCATGCTGTATTGTTGATGTGATTATATTTAACGTTAATCTTTGTTAAGTCGAGTAGTTCTCCCTGCAGAATCTTCATTCTACGAGATCTCCCTCACAGAGCCGAATGTGCAGAATCTGTTCGCGGTGAATGTCCAATTCCTGCAGCCTGAAATGTTTTTTGTAGTTTGGGTAAGCCAGCATTTGTGACTGCGGCATTTCTTTTCATGTCGTCACACTGTTTCTCTCTATAAACAGCAACCATGTAAGAAAGCCCCGTTGAAGATGTTGGTAGTATCTGATCAGTGCATAAACGTGTAACTACACTGTCAACACGCTTGCACAGGAGGCCAACCGTGGAAACAGATGTTTGCTCACTGGAGCTTTCCGAGCGTGCTGTTTCTCAACATGTGCCGAGCCTTCTGGTCCACACACAGTCCTCAGCCAACCTCTCCACACCATCTCCTCTGTCCATTACCACCTCTCATCCCACTTACACAGTGTCACAGTGAGACCGTCCAACTCAAGCACCGGCTTTGATGACAGTATTATGTGTTTCTAAGAGTAGCTCTTGCAAGAGTAGCTCAGTGTTTGCCTTGATCCAGTTGCCACAGCGTGTAGCAATAGTGGCGCATTCTGCACCCCACAGGTGTTAATTTTATACATGTGAAGTAGCCGCTTTAATCCTAAACATGGTCAAGCAAACACAAATACACAAGTTCACCGAGTCAATGTTTTTCCAAGGATGAACTGATACATGTACAACACATGTGCAGGCTACTTTTAGGATGAGACTTTTCATCTCGGCCCTCCCATACGGTGTGATTGATATTTAGTGGACCACTGACACTGATATTTCTGAGGAGATGTTCCTGAATTAGCTGAAGGAGGCGAACAAGTTGTCTTTCAGCTTCAAACACAATGTCTTCTCTCCCCCCCTCCGATCCTTTCAGCGGAGCTTCTCGAAGCAAGAGAGCTGCACAGTGAGCGGATTTCAAAAGCAGCAGTCTGATGGGCCTCATTATTTGAAAGAAATAGCTCCAGTGTTCCCCGAATGTTTTTTTTCCCTAATGAGAACGTCTGAGAATACCCACCCTTGACTTTCTCCTCCAGTCTGTGACAATGGCACATTCAGTCCTCATTTTTTAGAAGTGGTTCGTTCCTCTTCTGTAGGATGAACGAAGTGGTGACCCGTCAATCTCTCTTTTCACATCCCCCTGAAAATCAAGCCATAACTCATAGTGAAAAAATAGCAAGTTAACAAAAGGCCGAGCAGGAATCGGTGCTCCTCTATCTGAACACACGTTTATTTCCGAATAACAAATATTATCTTTGTTGTAGAATTGTGTCATTATCATTACTGAGTTCCTGCAATGTTACCATGTGAGAAGCGTGTGTTTCCTTTTATTTTCCCGGAGAAGAATGGTCTGGTGGCAGAGCTCAGATATTTGAGTATAAATAGCGTGAAAAGAGAAGTTGTGCCAGACAGGAATGTCCTCCTCAAGGGCATCTGTTGGATGGTGCCCAGCATGCCATGATGGGTGTTAAAATTTGCTGGAGAGCAGCCAAAAAGCAGGAGGAACAAAGAGAGGCTGAAAGACAGGGGAGAAACAAAATTCCTCCAAGACGACTCTCATCTGACACTGCTCATTTCTCCACACTGCTCCATTTACGAGCAAACGGGAAAGAAAAGAAGACAAAGAGGTGAGGAAAAGATTGACGGATGTGTGAGACATCAGGGCCATACAGAAATAATGCAAGCCGAAAGACAGGAGTGGGGGGGATACATTGAACTATACTGTACAGCAATTAAATGAAAAAGGGTAGAAAAGAGGTTGTGAGGCCGTCAGAGGATATGAAAGAGGAAACGAGGGGAGAAGATATCTGATTGGCTGGAGGCAAAGAGGCGAAAGGGGACAGAAGACGTGAGAGAAACAGAAGATGGAGAAGTTATTTCACACTTCTCGTCTTCCCTCACCGTGACCCGTTAGTCCTCTGTGAGATAAACCGAGGATGATTACATGTAACAATATACACAATGCTGGGGTCACTTCCCATTTCTGCTGTTTCATGACCTCATCTCGAATGTTCCTGGTAGTGTGTTTGGTTACTCCTCTCTCTCCTCAGACTCTTTTAGACTGGGAACAGATATTTCACACCCACACAATTACAGTAAAGCTGTATAACGCCCTAGATCGTCCATATTTTTTTTCGGAGGAGGTGCATGTGTGAACGCAAATGTCCGAGTGAGAGGTTTCAGATTATCTGTGGACTATCTCCGCCGGGCCTCTGATTATAAAGTCTGTAGAAAGTCAGGAGAAGTCGATGTGTTAACACAGCAGTGGATCCTCAGCTGGATTCACAGAAGAAGCGGAGCCATACACATAGAAGACACCAACGAAGATGTCAAGAGAGTTTGTGGTGATAAGAGCAGACGCCGGTGTCTGAAAATCACGTGATCTGCGCAGCGGCGTTAGACGTCACTTCCTGCCTCTGTCTATCTGCTCCACGTCTCGCCTGGATAATCCGGAGGTTTTGTTGCTGTCGTGAATGCGTTGTGCATGTGTGAAAGGCAAACTCTGGGTAAGTCTCCGGACCCGATTCTCCGGATTTCACCTGCAGGTGATGTCTGAAAACGGCTTAAATGTGATGACACACATGGAAAAGCGGCTGCTATTCTGAGCGGCCATCACCTGGATGTTAGAGACATGAAGAGGCACCGCTCAGGAATGGAATCTGAGCAAATGACCTTATAGAATAACACACCAGATGAGCTTTCAACAGCTCCTTCTCACTTCCCAAAGAGCAGAGCATAAAGCGATGAAGCAGGCACGTCAGGTATTGTGGAGTGATTTTCTGTATGTGTGTCACTATGGAAGTCTGCTCAGCTGTGCATCCATATGAAAGAGAGTGAGCGGTATGCAGCCACAGACGTCTTGTTGCCTTGTTTGTAGCAACAGTGGCTGCTGTCAGTCGCACAGTGACCCTGCTATTCTGCCGGGGTCAGAGGTGAGAGGTCAATGAGGTGACACTGGGATTGCTGGGAGATATGGAGTGAGCCGGCTCTGCCCCATCACAGCCCCGGCACCAAAACAAAAGGCTGTGACCTCGTCCCCTGGGAGGTTTTTAGACGCAAGAAGTAAAGTTGCTGATTTGTATTTTTAATCAATAGCAAGACGCTTCAGCTATAACTCATTAGGCTCCTGGGGGGCTGAGAGAATCATTGAGGAGATGCTGTTATTTTGCCACCTCTGTGAAAAGCAGAACGAGAAATGACCACAGAGCAGAGTCATCGGTGCATTCCACCGTGACGGGATGTGAATCACAGTGCTGACACTGTGGAGACACCCTGCAACTCCTGGTAATGGTGTTACAATGAAGGAGAAGGAAGTCAATGCCAGTAACTTTGGAAATTCTGGATTTTGGGGGGTTTTGGGGTCACAGAAGGGGTTGATGTTGGCCATGGTGGTGGTGCCATCCCTGGTGCTTGAGCACAGCAGCAATGTATTTCTAAGGTCTGGCTTGTCACAGTGAGATCTGTTTCATATGGTAACACAAAGGCAGCAATGGCTGCACGCGCCCCCCCCCGGCACAGTACCACCAATATTGCTGGGAAAGCCACGCACGTTCACAATGGCACCTCTGTAACTGCAATGAGCCGGCACAAGTTTGCCTTTGATCTCTCATCACGCGAAGTCACGCTCCAGAATAGAAACAAGAAAAACCTTCCTTAGACTATCTGTCGTCTGATTCCTCCGTCTTGTTTGTGGACTCATCGGCAAGAGGTATTTTCAGTCGGGGAAGATTCAGTTTTCATCTCCTCTCTTTGAATGCTTCTCCCAACTTTGATGAAAATGAGTAAAACAGGAATATGGATGTGTATGAATGCATATTGACTAAATAGAGACACAATCAAACAGAAAGTATTCCTGAAATATTGACTTTTTGTGTTTCAATTACATATGAAAGTTCCTTGAAACTTTAAGTAAGGACATTAAATAAAGTTAAACTCGTACATAAATATAAACATTAAATAGGTGAAGTTATTTGATTTATTCACACAAACTCAACATGATAGAAAGCATGTGACAATAACATTGAACTTATGTCATAAAGTCACATTAAACACATCATTTCTTTGAGTGCAGTTGCCTGTGCTATTAGCAACAGGTCAGAGAGGCCATATTTTATAAGGAGGCCTTCAGAGTTGCCTTCAACACAAACAGGTGTTCAACAACATTGTCTGACTCTCAGTCTGCCGGTGCCCCCGGAGTTGTTGATCTTCTCTCCTTTAAGCGCCCCCATCATGTTACCTCTGTAATCCTACAGGCTCCTTTCACCACCATGGATATCGCTCTTTAGACGCACATGAATCTTCATGGGACAACAGACCAGATAACTAAGAACTACGAAGTCTGACTGCCATGTGTGGAGCAAACATGAAGCGATGTTTGTTGTAAACCAACATGTACAATCCTGGACAGATTTCGATTTTGATTGAGCTAAACCTTTACCAGGAATCCAACACAGTGATTAAATATAGATTTTTGGCTGACAAATGTTACCTGACACTTGTTGTATTTTGCTATTTTTATACATGAGCGTGAAGTTATCACTGCTGTGGCCCCCCCCCCCCTTTTTTTACTCTATATATTAGTTTTTATTTCATCTATATGTCCATATTTCCTGACACTTTAAGTATTGCATGTTACTTATTATTACTTAGTGATACCTATTTTTGGCACTTGCTGCTGTATTATTGCAAATTCACCTCTATATTTTATTGTGTAGATGCTCTGAGGATAACCAGAAGACTTACGTGACTCCTCTGTACAATTGGACCATGGGATGCCACCTTGTATCACAAACCGCAGAGCAGTACAGCTGTTCAGAGAGAACATGCCACCCATACTTGTGCCTGGCACCCACAACCAGAAGCTTGTGCCTCACCAGGCCCTGATGAGACCATTTGTCCTCAGTGTGGGAACAAGACATGAAAGGGTGAAGAAAGAAAGAACTGAACGTTGCCACCGCTGCCAGTAGTTCCGGGATTTGAGTTTTGCGTCTTATCACGGAGCGGAGATCGACATGGAGAGAGCGCAAGAGAATGGGGAGAAAAGAGAGACAGAGCAGTGTGGGCATGCCCGCTGTTTGCTTGTTTATCTCTCCTCTCCATCATCTCTGCAACAACTCACCCAACAACAGGGAGGACTGCATGCTTTCCACCCAACCAGGGCAATATCTTCAAATATCTCACAAGACATGCATGCAGAAGAGTCACTTTCCTTCCAGCTGTTTTCTTTAACTCGCCTGATGTTTACAAACTCGGGGTAATATCCTGCAAAACCTTCCTGACTCTGCCTCCACACACAGCCTGATTCCTGATTGATCTGACTGACTGAATCGGACAGTCTTATTAAATAGCATAGCTGAAATACAGTGCATGCCACTTGCCTGCATCTCTTCACTGAGTGTCCTCAGTCTCCCTCTTGCTGCCCTCTTTTTGTTTGTCGACTTCTTCCCTCTCTCTTTGGATTTTTTTCAGAGGACGCCGCTTTCCCTCCTCTCCTCCACTTTCTCTCTCTCACGCTCTCTCACTTAACCTCTATCTCATGCTGCTCTCCTCTCCTCTTACATATCATTACACATTTACACAGGAGGCTCGGTGCCAAGCTCTGTCATAAAAAGAAGAGCCATTGTCCTGAGACAAATGTTTTAAGCCTGTATTATCATCACATTATCAAACATATTAACATTTTCCTGTTGCAGTATTGGTTTCCCAAGTGCAAACGTACTATCACTGTCATTCTCCGACTCTCATACACACACGAGCCCTTCAGCATTCAAAGTCTCGGATGAACTAAAAGCTGAAATGCACACTAACGCCACTGGCATGAGAGCAACAAAGGTCTACACAGGCCCTGTTGTCCTGGGACAGTAAGGTAGTTATCTGTGCCACAGTGGGAACGTAAAGCAGTCAATAGATGAATGCTATCTTTATATCTGGCGCACCAGAGGTGATTTGAAACACTGCCACTGGACGTCACAAAGCCCCGTCCTGAAACAGAGCCTTTGAAGCACTGACAGCACCGACAGAATCAGGGCAGCTCTTTGATACGGGTGGAGAGGAAACCTTAAGCATTTAAAGGGAGTATTATTCAGTCAGGGGGCCATTAAATATTTTTGAACTTTGAGAATGACATGAATTTAACATATTGGATTTGGTCAGAGAAGTTTTACAAAAAGACCTAAAAAGTTGTTTCTTGGAAACATGTTTACTTGCACCTCACGTGTTATATACATTTACTGTAAGGAGACATTCACAGAATATCATTAATCTGGTGCTGTTTCATATTCTATATTAGGATTTTGAGCTAATGGTTAAATCTTTTAAATAAAGACAATTACTGCAGCTACACCACACACGCACAGAGACCAGCAATTGTGGTGTTATTCTTTGTTTAATCAAAATGCCTCAGCTATAATGAGGTCCCTTGTTGGACCTGTTTGGGCTTGAGGGAATTAAGCTATCTACCCCAAAGTCTGTTTATTTTACTCCAACTTCCTGTTTTCCTATCACACATCATCTTAAACGCTCTTTCTCACTTCCTGCCCGCGGGACTGCAGGTAAACCAAAACATTACGTCAGTGAGGAACTCATGTCTCGCCACTTCAAGTCCTGGAGGGCTTTCTGAGGAGAACAATAAACACAACGGCAGGCAGTGGGAGAGAGAGTTAATTACTAAAGCCGATTCGCCCTCTAATGACTGTTTCACTTCTGTGGGGCGTTTTTAATGGGATTCAGGAGTTCGACTGAGCAACAGCACAATCTGTTTTTAATGGGACTTTGAGCGGTTAGAGTTGACTCTGCTGAGCTCGGAAACCAAACCACTGCTTCTGCTCCTGCTGCACAGTGAGATCATTAGAGGCTCGGTAATAAAAGAAAAATGGAGTGATTAGATCAGGAGGAACATTAAAAATAACTTAATGACACTATCAACGGTTTCACACTAATCAGGACACACCTTGAAGCATTTCTTTCACCATAACCAGATTTAATCAGCAGTGAGGGAAGCACTCAAATATCTTGCTTAAGTAAAGCACAAATAAATAGATAAACTTGTCAACAAATAAAAGTAAAAGTACCACATTAACGTTTCTACATGAGTAAAAGTAAGTATGTATTATGTATATGTATATATATTAATTTATACCATATTTGTTTGTTTTATTTATAGCACATTTTCTCTTATATACTGATCTATAATCTGAAATTTGCTGGAGTTTGCACAAACAAGCATCACACATATGAACTAGAAAGCATCAGCAGTTGTGTTTGATGCTACATGTGGGCTGTAGCCTAGATATGCGCCTGTGGAGGCCGCTGGGATGACGTTAAGCGTCCAGGTGAAGTCTTCTGAAATGGGCTTGCCTTAAACTTGGAGCCCTTGACTCCCAGTGACACTGTTGATTAACAGTGGAAAGTCCCTCAGATCCTCTCAAAGGCCATATTCATTTTTCTTATTGCAGATGAAGCACCCCCCCACACACACACACAGTCACACACACACACACACTACTGTGTCATCTATCAGTGGTTTCATATCTATAGCATAACAGTATAAGAGAGTGAACAAGCCAACTCCCAAATGGAATCATTCACAGTAGAAAATTACTGTAATGTGTTACAAAGTAAAGTATTACTGCTCAACACTGAATATGAGACACTATCTCATTTCAACTTAATAAAGTTCCATCTGACGGCAACGATTTCAACGTGTTAAGTGTGTTGCAGGGGTTAGAGAGGAGACTCCGTCGAGTGGTGATTATCTGTGCAACAACAGAGAATGATGACAAAGCATTGTGTGTGTCGCCGTGGCCCCCTCGTGTGTGTGTCCACGGCTACAATGAGTGAATGGCAGAGAGAAAGAGGCTCGAGTCGCAGGGCTCACCCTGGACTTATCGCCTGAGCCCCCTACTGCACCGCCAGGGATTACTGAGCTCTTTATAGAGACCACTTCCCTCCACACACCCCCGCAGACCCCACACCGCTTAGCACGTGTTCACAGCATCACACAATGTTCACGTTCTGGGAATACACACATAGTCACACGCACAAACATCCCAAAAAGACTTGCTCATCCATATCTTAGCGTCTGTCATCATCCCCACAGCGAGATTGGTTACATTGAATAAGCTTGTACTGTGGAAGGGACAGAACATCCACAGAAGAAAGATCAGTTACACTGGTCGACTAAAGCTTTAAGATTAAAGGGAATGTTTAGATCATCAGTGACTTCTCAGGGTTTCTCCCATGTGTGTCATCTGTGCACAATTATTTATATATTCCCCACATACTGTGACAGAGAATCTGACTTTGATTTGTTTGTTTTTTGTTTCATTACATAGAAATCAGTGAGTGATCTTCACAATGTTGTTATAATGAGAAACTTGGACCCGTGGCCCTGTAGTCGTGCCATTTGGTTCTGTTTTATTTGTGCACTTTACTTTGGTCATGAGACATCATTCTGTTTTACATTAAAAACTTTAAATGATGTTCACGTCCCAAAAAACATTTACCTGCTTTTTCTTGTTTTCATATTTCGATTATGAGATGCTGTTGGACGCTGACTTCCTGCTGAAGTCGATGCTCCCCGGCCTTTAGCATTAGAGCCATTTGCGGTTTAAATTGAAATCTCTCAACTGCTATAGAATTTTTTGGACAAAGAACTTTGTGCACACGGTCATGGCCCCCCAATACTTTATGATGAAATACCTGCAAAACAAATGACGTTTCCATTAGTCTCAGTTGCACTTTCTGTTTAGAGCCAATCAATCTAATATTAGCAGGCAGCTAAACATGGCTGTCGACTCTCTTGTTGTGGAAAATTGAACCTACTTGTTCTTGCATTCGATCTGGACGTCATCCCTTACAGCTGGACACACACACTGCACAGCCTCAACAAAAACTGAAAAGACAAACAGCTCCTCAACAATCCAGTGTTCGATGGCTGCCGTTGGGCAGAGCTCGAATGAGCAGGGGGGAGTGAAAGAAGAATTCCTGGACGCTGAGCACATGTTCTGTTTTGCCCTCCTTTCGCCGTTCGCAGGTTGGCGGTGTCAGTCATTTATGCACGAGTGTACGTGCACGGCTGCCTCACTCAGTGGCCCACAATGATTTACGCCTGCAGCCCCGCACGACAATGAGCATGTCATTTAAAATAGCAGGTGTTCCCATGCTGCTTAGCTCATGGAAAGCAAGTTAAAGAGAGAGAGGGAAAGACAGAGGGGTGTGTGTGAGGGGAAGGGGGTAGGACCGAACCTGAATTAAACTAATAAATGGTGCAGTCAAACTGGCATGTAGGTCACCGAGTTTCCCAACCACTGCTGGGCCTGTTTCTCATCCTACGACAATAACTTTTGCCAGGCGACTTCCAGCTGTACTGGTAGCAGTTATCCTGTTGCTGTTATTAGCTTTGGTGAAAGTCATGTCAGAGATATTCAGGTCAGACTCAAAACCACTGAGTTTAAAGCATTAGGGTTAGTGGGGAACCATGCAAGCATGTGTGTGTGTGTGTGTGTGTGTGCTTCTGTCTCTGCACACACTGCAATGACATCATCCTACTGAGCATTGAGAAACGTGACAAACTGTGCAAATGAAAACAGACAAAGAATGAGAATATTTCAAAAAGTATTTTGAATGGTTTCTCTTGTCTACTCGGGAGACAAAAATGAGGCAGGGGGCTGAGAACAAGCGCTTGGAACAGAGATGCAATGCAATGAAAAGTGCAACATGGAGGTGAAATTGGACGTACACAGACAAAACACGTTGTATAATAAGAGAGATAAAAGGAAAAAGGCATAGAGGGCTTTTAGAGAAACAAAAAAGGATTCGCTTTTTTTTAGCGAGACATGACAAGAGAACAAATGGGCTGCTGTGAAGTCTGAGGGCTGGCAATGTTAACAGACTGTCAGAGAACCCTCCACAGTCTTTCCTCTCCCCCGCTGTCCCTCCATCTCTCACTCCTTCCTCCCCCACTGTCATGACCTCCCCTCAGAAGACACTCGGCCAAACTTGCTTCCACTCAGACTGTTGTTTCCCAGCCTCTCCTACAGCATCAAAGACGGTCGTGTGAGGAAGTTCTTCAGAAAATACCTCCACAGTTCAGGAAGGCTTTTCACAAGAAATTAGGAGGAGCGGAGGTTGCTGAGGGGTTTAGGTCACTGAAACAGAAGCTTTTTTACACAATAAAGTAGCTCGTGAACACCACAACTTTCTCACTTTTGACTTAGGGTTTTGCCTGAATATATAAGGAACTAGATAATGAGACCTCATAAGGACGGGACCAGGACCAAGAGAAGAAGTACACTATGGATTACTGAAATTTGCATTGAAGACAGCCCCAAATTTCAAAATAAAAAACGTTTACCAGAGGCCATATTCATAAATTAGAAGATACCAAAATCAATTTGTGTGGATCAGATTGGGTCCAGTTCTTCTGGCATAGTGCCGAGAGCTTCCTCAAGGATGACCCCAGTAAGCCTGCGCACCTGAACCTCTTCCTGTGCTTCAGAGCCAGCATGACCCACATGGTCTGTGAGGTCGACAGACCCGGAAGGAAATGGTAGAGACTGTGGCCAATGTGGAAACACCTCCCATGATCATGGTTGGAGTTGTGGGTTACATCAAGAATCACCGCAGCCTGCGTTCCTTCAAGGCGATTTTCGCTGAGCACGTTAGCAATGAGTGCAAGTGTCGGTTCTAGAAGAAGTTTCATAAGTCCAAGAAAAAGGATTTCACAAAATTCTGCCAGAGAACATGCAAACTATACAACAAATGCCCCCGGCCAAGCTGGAATTCAAACCAGGAACCCTCTTGCTGTGTGGCGACAGTGCTAACAATTGCATATTGTTCCAGCCACGCATTACAAAATATTTCATAAAACTTAAAGAATGGACTTTTGTTTTAGTTCTTAAATATGGACCTTTTGTGGTAGTTTAAATATGTCAGATATGTCTCACAGTGAGTATAACAACATTGATAATGGCGCCATTCCACTAGTTATGAGCTATGACTTAATATCTCTATTCAAACGGCTCGTGTCATCCTCAATGACTATTACACAAAGTTTCTAAGATTAAGACTGTGGATCTATGCCGGTAACGGACAATTACTACTTCTCTTCACTATCATAGTGTTGGTATTGAGTTGGTGTTGGCATTGTTAAAATGCACCGTACACCAAAGAGCAAGGCCGTGTAGTTCTCTTTGGTAGAGCCACAAAACAGAGCAGGTAAATATTGGACTTACATTAATCAGGTGGCCAGTTAGTTAAGACCTGAGAGGTCCCTGGTGCATTGCTGACACGACTTTCTGTGACTCTTAGAACAGAGTCTTAATTAATGTGATAACACCTGCTATGACAAGTCAAACTCTATGTGTGGTCGGCAGCAGTAGTTGAACAATGGCTGCTCCATGCATGTGTGTAAATGTGTGTGTTTTCAGCTACTCCTCAGTACCAGGTGTGTCCCCCACCTGCCAACCAGTGTGAGGTCTGTTCTGTGATGCTCTCATCATACCCCCATCGGACAGGTAGGTGTCCGACTACTTCCTCAGTCTTTCCCACACTCTGAAGGTAAACTGCATGAACACACACACACACACACACACACACAGCGGTTCAGAGTACATTAAAGTAGCTCATGTCTTTTTTTTTTTCTGTCTGCACAAAAAGTCTTTGTGTGTGTGTGTGTGTGTGTGTGTGTGTGTGTGTGTGTGTGTGTGTGTGTGTGTGTGTGTGTGTGTGTGTGTGTGTGTGTGTGTGTGTGTGTGTGTGTGTGTGTGTGTGTTCTTGCACGCTGTCTATTGACAATTGACTTGCTTTAAAGATAAGAGGGTGGTGTGCGTGAGAGTGTGCGTGTGTGTGTGTGTGCCTGTGTAGGCTTCCTCACAAGTGTTGAAGTAAGGTTGTAAAACTAGGTGGTCTTATCGCACCGCTGAATTATGGGATGTAGGAAAGCAAAGTCTCACTTCAGACACAGTTCAACAGTCTTCATCCAAAGAATAAGAGGCTGTGATGGATGCTCACACACACACATACACACACACACACACAATAATGAGGTAAAGAAGGTCCTGAACATCATCATTTTGATAAAGACAAGAATCATAAGAGGAAAAAGAGAAAGAAGCAGGGTTCAGCTGAGTCCATTACTCCTCTGATGGTGGTTGGATCAAAGTAAACACTGATAATGGTTCCACCACAGTTAATAATACCGCTGCCCAAGAATGTTGGCTGGGCCGGCTACTCCCGACCTCACACATATAATTGTACACACACAAATGTGCACGCACACACGCACACACGCACACATGCGCACACTCCTCATTCCTCAATAGCAGTGACACATTCCAAGTTTTCTTCCTCTCTTCCCACAAACCAAACACTGCTCACTCCTTCTTTCTAATTGTAGATTTATTTGATGTGCAAAGGGAAACTGGCTTCCCTGACTGCGCTCCCATCGGAAAACATGCACGCTCACCCAGTCAAACCCAGTCGCACACACACCAGAGGCAGGGACTCCATGCATCTCCCATTGTAATTACAACACATGAAAACTTCAGCACCCATTTGAACCTGACTTATCTCCCTCCAAAGACCTCTACACTCTCAGTAGTTCTGCCACACCCTCCTTCACTCCCTGCTTGTTCCCTCCTCTTCTCCATTTCTACAAGACTTGACAGAGGCCCTGTCAGGTCCACTTCAGTCAGATAGTTCTGCAAGAAAAAGAGAGTTATTGTGGGTGAGCCAGTGGATTTACAGGTTTATTACTTTCCACCTACTCAAAGACGCTGGCACAGTTAATTAAAAGAGATAAAGATGATTTTGACAAAGTGGAAGTGAATAATAATCCCGTCACCCTCGTAAAGCCTGTATGCACTGGATATAATTGCAGGTATTAGGGCTGTTCGTTGTGTCTTTTTGCCCACATTGGCAAATGAGGTTTGCCGAGTGGGAGAATGTGAGAGAAACATAATGTAAAATGTACACACATAAATGAGTTTGGTGCTTGAATGCTACTGTCAGAGGGGTCCTGTGTCAGCAGTTTTCCATTGTGGGGCCAAGCAGGCTGCTGTCCATCTCTGGTTTATCACCATCATCAGTCAGCCCCCTCCCCTGGGGTATCCACGGCACAGCGATCTGGTTTCAGAGCTGTCCTTTTGGGGCCCTCCTGCTGGGAATGGCTACATCCTTTGCTGATGCCAAGACACGTGATTTGTCTGTGATAGTTCTGTGAAAAAAGACAGAGGAAAGGTGAGAAGAATGATGGGAGAACAGAGGGATGCGTATCAGGAAGAGGGAGTTCTTCACAGAGCAAACAGGTTGCAAGACAATTCGATTTTTACGTCTCTGCCACAGACTTTTATCCTCGGCAGCAAACAAAACTATTCTTCCACAACAATTCTTTTTCAGTCTTGTGTTGCACGGAATCCCACAAAGCAAATCGGCTCACAGCCCAGAGAAAATCAAATAGTTGTAACATGTAATAATTGTAACATGCATCATATCATTTTCAGTCATTCTTTACCATAAATTGCAACAGAAAGGATGCTTGCTGCCAGTTGGCAGGTAAATGTAGGAGAAAGGATGAGTGAGTGTGTACATGCTGCATCATCTCTCCTGTGTTGCAAATAAATCATTACCTGTGTGAGGTAAGATGTGCGTGAGAGAAAGGTTTTTGAGGGACTGCCACCCAGGGGTGAAACCAGAGACCAAACTCAAAAGCACAGGCGACCGACAAACTTATTACTGTGCCAAACTCCACCACCTCCTCCACCACCCCTCTCCTCAATCAGCCCTCGCTGTCCTAATCCAGTGTTTACACAAAACGCTGGGCAGTAATGATAGCCATGAGACCATGGACCACCCTACATCCCTACTCACCCTCCTCTCCCCAACCGCCCCTACCACCTTCCACGCTAACCCAACGCTGTTTTCACAGGAGCCAAATACCTTAAATACATAATTAGCGGGGTCATTTGTGCAACTGGGGGCCCCTGCAAGGGCATGAGCGTGTCCGTGTGAGTTTGCGGGGGGACAGAGGGAGAACAAGGAGTGTAGCAGGGGCAGGATACGAAGACGTACGGGAGGCACAGACAAAGACGTGCATTCATGGCTTTGGCCCCAGACAAACTTGGCTGTTGCCATCTTCAAAGGCCACCTCTGCCTTTCCTCAAAACCCAGAAGCCACAGGTTGGGGCCGAGAGGAGAAACATAACAGGGCGACATGGAGGGAAGCAGGAGAGGGGAGGACGGGGGAGGGAAGAGAGGGGTGTCAGGAATGAAGCAAAGGTTACAAGATCTGTAAACTGGGAAGGAAACAATTAAGGCTGATTCTGCGTTCTGGGTTTTGAGGCTGTAAACTAACGGCTAACGAAAAAGGTTTTATATCCTAAAAGGAAAATGATTATTTACCAAAAGTATTTGATTTGAAAATGTATTTACACTAAACATGGAAATGGAGGTGCGGTGATTAGAGCTTTTCAATGCATCCGCCACTTTGCACCACCAGCAACACCCCTATGACCCCTGAACCCTGAACTCTGACCCTGTGCATTGTGGGTAGTCAAATCACGGTTTGCCCTCAGCAAGAGTCCAAAATTCCAGTCGTCCATGTTTCACACTGGGAGACCTCCTTTGTATTGTTCATCCGCACACACACTTGCACACTTTTACATACTTGCACGGGCACGCGCACACACACACACACACACACACCATTCAGCAGTCCACTTCACACCTTGTCATTCCTCTCGTCCCCCCTCCGGCATTGTTTATGAAAGCATGTCCACTTAGTGCTCCCCTGTCTGCTCCCTCTTGCTGTGGTGCCGATTACCCACACCGTGAGACCACTTATTCCCTCTGTCCATATCCTCTCCTTGTTCTTTTCTATCCACCATTCTTTCTTCTTTCTAAGCATTCTGTTCCTCTCTATACATCCTTGCACTCTCACTCCTCAGGGTGTTCACATCACTCTCTCCTGTGCTCCATCCTCTTACCTCGTCTTTCCCCACCATGACATATTGCTCTCTCTCCTGTTCCTGCATGGTGAATACACTGACTCTTCAACCCCCCCCCAACTGTCTTTATGAATGAATCAGTGCATGTCAGCGGAAAAAAAAATCAATCAAGCCTCTTCTCTTCCTTTTATCTATACATTATTCACTTTATCCCCCGGTTCACTGGCTTGCAGAGCTGCTGTCTCTCTGATCCTTCCTCTCTTTCATGTTGTGCCTTTCTTTATCTGGCTCCCTCCTAAGGTAATAAGCGAGGTGTATGTCCGGGAAGTGCAGAGGAGAGGGACTTTAATGTCCCTCAGCCCTGGGATTAGGATGAGCTGCTCGGGGAAAAGCAATAAAGCCCCCAGCATCGGCCGTCTAGTTGCTGGTGGATCCTGGAATAAAGCCCAGCTCCTGCTCAGCCTGCAAGCCTGGAAAAGCTCACATTTCCTGTGTACACCACCACCCTCGCATCCAGCTTCTGTCTGTCTCCTGCTGCAGCACACACACACACACACGTGGACTCCTCTCTTTTGATCTGATATCTTTTGCATATTATGTAGTGACTTAGATAAACCTGTAAGTCTGCTCCTAATGAGGAAGCAGGTACATTTCTCCTGGTGCTGGTTTCTCTTCCTCGTCCCTCTGTTACTTTATTCAGCTTAATATTGTCAATTACTTCATTTTTACTTTCCATAATTTCACCTCAGCCTCATTAGTCTTATTCTTTAGTGATGCACGACACCTCATTATACATGTATCCTCACGTGATATGAAACAGTTCTGCATAAACATTTCTAAAAACAAAGTATGTTGCATATTTGTTTATTATCCCAAATGTGTCCAACAGTGTTCAAACCTAAAGCATTGTGTAATTTTTCTGCTGGTCAATGGCATCATATCCACTTATCCGCATTAAGAAAGTTTACATTTACTTTTAAGCCACATTTTTACGATTGACCTGTTGTAAGATGAATGTTTCTACTGACTGGATGTCTGGACCTTAAGGTTTCAGAGAAACAGTAACAATCGCATGTCCACCAAACAGCGTATTATTTTTAACACTTTTCAGTTTTAATATGCAGTTTCATTTGTGGAGAGGAGGAGAGGACCTCTGCAGACAATTCACCTCCAAATGGATGAACACTGAGAGAATCCTCAAAAAGGAGACGCACGCTGCAGTGATGGCAGATGTAGTGAAGAAAACAATCCCATGATCCCATGATCCCATGATCCGCTTCGCAACATCACCAAGCTCTGTCTTTTGTTATCGTTTGGTAGAAAAAGACATATTGTGCAGTGAGATGCCATCCCAAAGACACAACACAAACAAATCATGGGACTCAACATCCAGTGAACAATTTCATAAGCAGAAATATATTTATTGTTGAAAACATAAATATATATATAAATTATGATTACTGCTGTATTTATCCAATGGAAGCCCAAAAGAAAAGTAGTAAAGGCCAAGTGATAGTGTGACGGCATTTTTGCTTAAGTCAAGTCTCTCCAAGCATGGTCCCTGTTTTACTGAGAACAACAACACTGGTGTAGATGTGGACAGTGATGAAACATCAGCCTTATAAATAGAGCACCACACGAATGATGGTTGGTGAATTCACAGCTCAGCAGTTGCTGATACATCCATGTTTCAGTCAGTTTTTCTCTCTCGACTTTCACGTGACTCGCCTTTGATTACTAGAGAAATTCTCTTCTTCTTTTGAACACGGAGGGGGGGTTGTTTTTGCACCGGGTTGGCCTGGTTACACATTCATCACTGTTACAGGAACTGGTAAGGCAGTAATTGTTTATCGCATCGGGGTCACAGGTTCAGGCCAGCACTGTGCTGTTTCCAGGCCACCTCTGGGCACCCATCATCATCTGTCCCGATGGCATGTGGCTGCACAAGGTGCGAGTCCCTTCAAAGGGTGGAGCGATCAGAGATTTGTTCCCCTGTCAACAGAGGAGTGAAGACTGGCTAAACAAGGAGCCCATTCATGCGCTTGTCGATATGCTTTGCTCGCTCATTCACTCTTTCAGGTGGACTTTGCTCTTTCCAGGCACAACATGTGTGTTTGTGAAGCAGAACGGGCGTGCATCTTCCTTATCAACATTAAAGTGATATGAATGAAAACTTGCATCACGTAGCAGAGAAATCTTGTGCGGGCACACTAACACACACACACACATACATACATACACACGCCGTCTATCAGTACATACATACTTGCACGTTAGATTTTCTCTAAAAAAATGTGGTTGGTGAGCACAAACTTGTTACATGCTTATCATAGAATAAGCTACAGTATGGCCACTCACTAAGGTTGCCATGTTTGAGCCAGTCAGTCCCACCTTTTCATAGCTCTGACACACTGATGCACACACAGTAACAAGCACTGGCAGCCATTTTTTTCCCTTGTCTATTCCACCCCCTGCCCACGTTTTTTGCATCTTTTCCAAAGGATTAAATACAGACATTCAACCACAACAAAAGAATTAAACATAATTCCTGCTTGGATATAAGTAAGCATAATATATTTCATAACAAAAATAAAGCATCTTCCTGTACTGACTCTCACGTCTCCTCCTTGCACACATATATCCAAACCATTTACAACACTTGACATCATTCAGATATACTGTAATATAATAAGAAACATGGATGACAAGGATAACAACAAATGACATTGAGATTGTGATACTGATGGTTACAAAGAACTGCACCACACAGGACTCTTGCATGTCTCCAAAATCATGAAAATGTCTTTTTTGTTCTTTCTGTCTTCCTTTTGCACTGAGACAATAAAAAAAAAATCAAACGTCCACATATATAAATAGTTTGTGAGTAGCGATGCGTTCTTTTCAGATTTTAATGCGCACAGCAGGTGGGAAAAGTCACAGACCACCAGGACTCTCAGAGAGGATTTTCTCTCCACTCAGAGCAAACATCCAAAAACTCAAATTGTTTAATGCTCCATTGAGAGTCCTTTGGAGAGAAAAAACACCTCCATAACTCCAGTGCTCGCCATTGTTTTCCTTTATCTCTCTTTCTTCCTTCCTGTGTATGCAAGAGTCATTTAAACAGGGCAGGGCACTTTTATGTCGCCCAGCTGGAGGACATCCACTGCTGTTTTGGAGTCTGAGCACCACATTCCCACGAAAGCCTGAAACAACTGTTTTATGGCCATTTCTGTTGCACATCTTGTTCAAACAACGTCGGTCAAAATGTTTAACACAAATCCCTTTCATCATCTCCCTTCGGCCTCTTTCTGCCCGAGCTCCACAGCATATTTCTTCTTAATCATTGGCAGGGTTCAGTTGTCTGGGTATAGGTAGCGCACCACAGAGGAAGACATCATCCATAATCACTGTTTTTTTTTAATATAAAAAAAGCACCTTTGGCATCTTATGTATTTTTGTCTGTTGTCTATTTTTCTGTCGCTCATTTTTACAGAAATGTTTGTCTTTTTTAGACGGAGGTTGCACGGCAGTGGGGAAGAGGACCGAGCAGGTCTCATGTTTGTTGACGTCCTCTTTTTAGGTTCCTCCCACACTGAAGTCCCTTGTTCTGATTGGTCTCACCTCACGTCCACTGCAGGAGAGAGAGAGCGAAAGCTTGGATTAGCATCACAGTTTTTCCAAATAGAACACATGTGACAGGATGGAAAAAAGGTAAACACATTTTTGCATTTTGTGCCCGATTGCATCAATTTGTTCATGCATTTCAAACAAGACACACAAGACCCACAATGTTCGAAAATAATTGTTTCTCCAGATTTCAAAGGCAGCAACCTTGATGGTACAAATAAAAAAATTAAAAAAGTTATCTCTCATGTGACAGGCAGCGACGTGAGAGGGTGAATATTGGTGTTGTCAAGACGACGTGGTGAAGGAGAACAAAAGCAAGACAGGTGAGACATACAGCAGACATTGGGTGTCGGCTTTCCGTATAACACAAGAAAAAAGGTGCACGCAACCACGCGCAATCACAACATGGTGACACAAAGCAAACGTGTGCGGTGTGCATGCTCAGCAAACCACAAAATCAACATGCAGCATTAGGGCACAGAGCATGGTACTCCTCAGCCCTCCCTCTCCTCACACTGATTGGCTGTGATGTGATTTGCGACGGTGATTGGCAGAACCTCTTTGCGCCATGATTGGGCCAGTGCGGTGCCAAAAGGGGAAAGGGCGTCACGGTGCTAAAGTCCTACCTGTTCCCTTCACAGCTCTCCAGTGGACTTTGGGTAATGAGCGCAACTTTATTATGTCGCCAATAAATCCTTGCTGGGCCTTAGCTTTTTAGGTTTCCTTTTTCTACCTTTAGACCTACGGTGGCCTGAAAACACAAAGTCGGGTAGGGTGGATAGGAAGCAGGGTTAGAAGCGAGAAGCAGGGTTCATGGCACAGAAAGAGGTACAACAGCCCTGGGACAGAAGCAGAGAGTGCAAAGATACGACACACTATAAATACTTCAGATGCCTTATCAGCACACATCACAGCGCTTATCTGCTCCCAGGGAGAGAAAAGCTTTAGATCAAGGCACTGGTGGATTTACCTGCTGTCATGCCAAGCAGCCTTTGTACACCCTCCCTTAACACGCACGCACACACACGCACACACACACGTGCACGCACACACACGCACACATCTTCGTCTAACAAGGAGCAAAACACACAAGCTTTACAGTTTTGCAATAGCAGGCCAACTTATAGGCGTGTCTGTCTGTTTGGAGGCAAGATAGAAACAAGGTCACCTAGTGCAAAGCCAAGGAGCCAGACAGAGAGAGACCATCGGACAAACACGAGGAAGGGTGGAAAGGAAGGCGATGCATGATGACGTAGGGATGAGGGCGGGACTCAGACCATCAAACTCAACCTCAGAGGGATTTGCAAAATGCTGGGACGATATTTGTGACAAAGTAACAGTACTATCGTTACCTGTTTCTGCTTCTGAGTGCTCCACCACGTGATGTTGTGACGTGCACACACACTCCAGGTGGTCTTCTAACCGCACAAAGACCTCTTTCAGCTTGGGTTTCCTCCTCACATACTCCACCTTGGCCACCTGAAGGGAGGAAAAGAAGAAAAGGTTAGCTGCAGAAACCAGCTCCGGCACCATCATCACTCTTCGCAGAGAGTCATCGATGAATGCGAACGCTCTTTGCCTATCCGGCAGCATCAGGAGGCGTAGCACTGTGACTGATGACTCTTTCATAAATCGATTCATTTAAAAAAAGAAAAAGCCCAGTGTTTGATGTGTGAGGGCAGCATTCCTCAGAGGGTGATGCATTGAGTTCCGCTCGCTGTGTGCTCTATGGGCTGTTGATCAGATGTGTAAATACTGAACAGAGTGTATGACCCTGTCCAAGCAAACTCAAACAATGGGAGAGGAGAAACGGAGGACAGGGGGAGGAGTGTATGCCCTAACACCCAGAGAGGGTTTACTCTGGCCTGAGAAGAGAGGCTGGGAGATCCCGCCCTGCTGGAGCATCCGTATCGAGACAGACACACGCCTAAACTCCCTCTCCCTGTCCCGACATGTAGGCTGGTGTTCAACCACAGTACTATTTCTCCATGGGTTAGGGAAAGTGTTGCTTAATATGTGCATGTAAGGAATACAGTTTACATGGTCTAATCTAAGCAGTGGAAGTCCAGAAAACAACGAACACAAAAGCAATGCAGAAATTCCTATCGTACAGTCCAGCTAACACCCTCTCCGTTTAGCACAACAGGAGTGACCTCCACTTCCCACCCAACAGCTAGAAATGAAAAGACCAATCCTCAGAGGGTTATGAATAGGGTATGTTGATTAAAGCTTAGATGAAAGCTGAACAGAGAAGGTTGCGTGGAGGTTATGATGATCTTGTTGTGTAATTCAGGGGAGGTGGCCGCGTGCTTTTCCCTCTCTGATGTTAGTGCCAAGGGCAGGTAACCTCCCCGTCCACCACTGAGGGCCTGGGGGCCACATGGAAACAATATCCCCTGCCTCACCTATCTTCCTGGTCACTGCATATGGGAGGATATTGGCTGACAATCTCCCAACGCTCTCTGGTGTTATGAACAACACGGCTTTGCAGGCTCTCACACACACACACACACACACACACACACACACACACACACACACACACACACACACACACACACACACACACACACACACACACACACACACACACACACACACACACACACACACACACACACACAGTGTCCAAACTGATGAGAGGCTTTCTTGCTCTATCCTGTGATGGCACAACGCCAAGGCTGACTCTCAGGGTGGAATTAGTCATGCAGACAGACGAACATACCAATACACCGTAACATACCAAGATGCTGCCTTGCAACAGTTGCTTTCGGCGGAGAGAAGAAAAACGTAAAGAAAAAGAAGGGAGAGAGTGAAAAGAGGGTAAGCAAGCGGAGGAAGTATGCAGTGAGCAAACACGGGACAATGGTGTCTGGGTTAGCGGTGGTGTGTTTACTGTTATCAGGCCCTGATATAAAGAGAGTGGGCGAGCTGAGAGCAGGATGGTGGACCATCAGTCTCAATGGGGAATGTGTGCGTGCATGCTTATGTGCGTGCATGTGCATGCATGCGTGTGTCTGCAAACAGAAGGGGGTTATTTAAGGAAGGGGGGAGGACGGCCTGACCATGATCATGACTAGCATTCAATTACATTCATGTGTTACTCATTAGCATTTGGTGTCTGGGTTACCCACTTGGGGAATTTATCAACACTGACGCTGACACTGAGAGGATAGATAGAGCAGTTATCAGAGGTGTCACGGGATGACACGAACTTCCCAGAAACCACTGCTAATATCTAATCAAATTAACTGACTGAAAAACAGGACAAGAGCGATTGCAAGGGAGAGAAGTGAGCTGAGAGATGCAGCTGTCTGTGCGGACGACTCTGCTGCCGTTGGTTACGGTAAACTCAGAGGTGAGGGGGTTCAGAAGTTGCCAGCAGGAAGCCAAACGAGTCAGCCATGTCGGACCCTCATAACTGAGTCTGATCCTAGTGACGATCACACACACAAACCTTCCGGAGAAACAAACTATTGACAGACGGATAAAGTGATGGGCCCCCTGGACGAGAGGCCCAGCAGCAGGCCCATCTCCTTTCCCCTCACACAGCGGGGTTAAAAACACTCCCTACAGGAGTCACTACACACACACTTTATATTAGTGAGTCAGCGTGTATAACTGCAATATAACACTTCTCAGTCTGCCTCTGCTCTGCCCACTTTGTCAACACTTACTCTTTCTGTCTTGTTTCCTCTTTCTTGTGTTGTGGGAAAGTGTTGACGTTACAGGACCGGCGGAATTCCCTCCTACAAGTTGTATACTTTACATCCATATTAAACTTCCATTTCCTCCATTTTTAGCCATTTCTTCTTCCTTCCTGTACAAAGATCACAAGCCTCTTGTGCAGAGTCAATGACTTCCCACATAAAACATACATCAGAGGAGACCCCCATGCTACGACAAGGGGCCCCACACTCTCTTTGTATAAATCAAACTGCTCTAAACTCCCTAGAAAGCCAGGGCCCTGAGAAAAAGTCCCCCTGAGCGGCTTTGGAATGATATCCGAGCCAAAGGGTTTGGGGTGAGGCAGGGGGCTCTGGGAAGTGCACCCCTCGGTTTGTCCTCAGTGTCTCCGCTGCTCTCTGTGTGAAGCCAATTGTCCTGTTTGGGTTAATTGGGAATTCCCTGCGCACCAAGCACTGATGAGAGCCTGATAGAGGGGAAAGATTTACTCAGGCCTTCCAAGGAAAACACAACGTGGATGGGGATGTGCACAACGGGTCATTGCGAGCTGGAACAGTGACAGAATCGAGCAAAAGTGAAACGACATGTATGTTTGGAGACTGGAGGGGTGGAAGGGGGCAGGGTGAGGTGGCAATTCATCTGCAAGGGAGACGCATAGAGCTTGTTCGATGGGGGTATGCTACAGGATGCTACAACTGTGATCAAGTGGAAGAGAGGTGTGGAAAGTTCTGGGGAGGAGGAATGTGGAGAGGCTCTCTGCGTTTCCATTGGCAATCAAAGAAAGAAAGACAAATGACACCCAGAGGACAGGCAGGAGATGATCTGCAGAGGAGGAGGGTAAACCACAGAGGACGCAGACTGAACATCAGACAAAGACAGTCCAGACAACCTGCTGCTGCCCTCGGCTTCAACCCTCCCACTAACACACTCAGGGAGATGATCTGGCAGACAGTGTGGGGAGAAGAGAGGAAGCAAGGAGGGCATTTGTCGCTTCGCACCGGCTTGTAATTCCCAAATGGCACAGCAGTCTCTCCCAACCCCTCTCCCTCCCTCCCTCTCTCTCTCTCTCTCTCTCTCTCTCTCTCACACACTCACACCCACACACACACACACACACACACACACACACACACACACACACACACACATTAACGTATCACCAGATGTGGATATCTGTCTGCCCCTGACCACATTGCGCGCTGAGCTTCCGGGCCCCTCAGTGATCGAAAGAACCATTATGCAATATCAAATATCAAAGAATGCAAAGATGTGTCATCCCTCCACTTCTATATTCCCCCTCTCCCGTGTCTTCAGAGAACAACAAAGCTACAGATGGGCAGACGTTGCTGTCCACTTAAAAGAGGGAAAGTAAATAAGATTTTGATGAGAGAGTAAAAAAACACAGACGGAGACTGACAGACCGGTAAAATTAAAGAGTGGGAGATGGCTGTGTTGCAGGAGAGAGACAGAAAGAGTGAGGAGGGAGTGAACAAGTATTTCATAGAACAGACAATCAGACTCCAGGGCTGAAGACTGGCCACTGAAGTCAGTGGGGAAGAGTGAAAGGGAGGACAGGAGAGGAGGAGTCAAGGAAAATGCAGAAATTGTAAAATATGATTAAAATACGGCTGCTACTTTTCCTGCTCGAGCTGATGCGTTCCAGCTGGTGCAGCAGTAGCCAAACTTTCCGACTTCTGGCCTCGTCGGGACGCTCCCATGGTCTCTGACCTGGCCCACACCCCCCGCCGTGCACACCACGCACACATGTATACACACACATACACAAAAAAACTCCCTCGGCCTTCTTCATATAGCCGGAGAGCTGAGTGAATCAAAGGGAAAATAATTCACAGATGCGAGGGACTTCAAACAGGGAGGCCCCTCTTTTCCCATCTCCCCCCCTCATGTAATCCACAGGACCCCTCAGACGATCATAAATCACACTCACTGTATCACCGTCACACTGTCTTTTATTTATGAAACACCCCGTAAGTCAGGGTCCCACACAACCGCAGGGCTACAGCTACTGCTTCCCCCAACACCCGGATCTGACCCACAGTCACTGAGGAAACTGTCACCGTGTGTGTGTGTGCTTGTGCATGTGTGCGGGTGTGTGTGTAGGGGTCGGGGCCAGGGCCAGTGCAGAGAGATGTGTGGACCCCCACACTCAGCACTGTGGCTATATCCGCCTGGCCGCTGTCAGCCTCCACTTTGATCCAGCAGCCATCAACACTTCATTACTCTGCCACCCGTCTTCCTCTTGCTGCCGCTTCACATAAATGACCTCGTCCCCGTGCCGCCGCAGCGGTGGAGTCTCTCTCTCTCTCTCTCTCTCTCTCTCTCTCTCTCTCTCTCTCTCTCACAAACTATCTCTCTCTCTCTCTCTCTCTCACAAACGATCTCTTTCTTGGGTTGACACAGATGTGCACTGATGACTCTCTCCGACCTCTGCAAAACAGTTACGCTTCAAGTGCCATCAAAAGTTTCCATCTACTGAACCAAACCAAACGAGAGAAGCTGAACTGTCTGCGTATGATGCCACACTGATTAGATTATGGCAGCTCATGAGTGCAGTGATAGTTGTAGCGACTCCCGGAATAGATCAAATTACAGGATTTTAAAAACAGAGTGAAAATCCGATTACATAAATACAATTTACAGCAGAAAATAGTTTAATTAAGTGATTTTTGATTAACTTTGTGGGACTCAAGGGTGCTTTACTTTCTCGCAATTTTTCTTTCAAGTTTATTTTTATCATGTAAAGTCATTGACATTCATCATTTACTGGAAAACCTTTGGGATTTACCTCATTTGCCTCCAACTGAATCACAAATATCACCTGCAGTCAATTCTGCTTCTGCTTACATGTGAATGAGGAATACAATAACAACTTATAGACCAAATGTGGGCAGAAGCCTTAAGAGTTAATGAGAGCGAGGATGAGTGACAGCTCCATTGTGTGTCTGTGTCATGGCCTGTTTACTCAGCCCCATTGGACGAACAAACAGAGGCATTTAGATTTTACACACACACACACACACACACACACACACACACACACACACACACACACACACACACACACACACACACACACACACACACAGTATTTATGTGTGTAGACAGAAACTAATGTGAAAAGGAGTGCCCAAGTGCACGTGCACACTGAAGGGATGATAAGGAAGAGGTAAAAAAGACAACAATATGAGAGTAGGGCTGAGAGAGTGACAACCAGAGCTGATAGGACAAAGAGATCATTTGCCTCAAAATGCCAACAATATACAGTTTTAACTATGATATTTATTTTCATAACTTCCATTTCCTGCCATATCTAGATTGTAACAACTCTACGAACATAACACTAGGGGAGTGAATATGGTGTCAAAGAAAGTGCAACAGGAGGTGAAGGTGAAGGAGGAGTCAAAGGAATGCTGGATGGATGATGGACTGAATACATTCAAGTTTAATTTGCTTCGCCCAAATGGAACCATCTGTAAATAGGCCTTTATTTCACAGACAACATTTTGACTTGTCACAGTAGGGAAAGCGCAGGTGTAAAAAATGAAATTATTTAATGGGACTCTGGAATAGAACGGCGTCATTAAAGTAATCAGGAACATCTGTGCCTTTCCTACTGCAACAAGTCAAAAATATCTGTGAACGAGGCCTATGGCTGACGGGACAGTTCCCAATTTACTGTGTCCTTCTCATGCCAATGCGTGCAGACAACACAAAAACTACTTGCCTGCACACAAATTAAGTTTCAGCTTAATGCAAAAGAAGTTCAAAAAGGATGAGAGAAGGGGAAAGAGTGTGACTTTAAGATTGGCCTCTTCTCCCTCAGCCTAGTCCTATTTTAAGTTGGCTTCTTTTTTTCTATTCCAGGACAGGCTTGTACAGTACAGGGCCTGCACAGACCCGTTCTCTTTTTTGGGTCCATGGAATGAAAAAGGAAAGAAAGAGAAGACGGGAATGAATAAGTAAAGGTGCATTTGGACAAATGCATAGTGGCATGAGATGGAAAGAAACACAGTGAATGTGTTCTTTTCCCATCCCTGGCCAGCAGAAGGAAAACAAGCCCGACCCAGGTTAGACGGGCAACATTTTTAGCTTTCTAATAAATGGAGGGAGAAGCATGAACTGAACCCCTATTCAGACTCACTGCTGAAACGAGAGACAGAAAGGAAAATCTTGGCATGAGACAATGTTTCTTACACACAATGCGGGGAATGTCTCCGGACCGGAGGGAGCCCTGGCGGATGACCTTTTGCAGGGATACAACGCCTCTCAGACCCTATCACCCGCCGCTGCAAACCCCATGAAAAAACAGCACCCGTGAAACCCTCCCTGCCCACCACGCCTGAAGCTCCTTCTCCAGTCTGTGTGCGCATTTTGTCCTCAGTGTCATGAGGGGGACACGGGCAAAGTCTCATGGATCTCAGCATTCCAGGAATAGCTGAATCAAGCCTTAGAGAGTCTTGCCCGCCATCGTCAGTGTCTCTCCATCCATCCTGGTCTCTCTGATCACAGACAGAGCTCCTATTGAGGATGACAGACACCAACTGTCTGGCAGACGGAGAGACAGACGAGCTTGCATGCAGACAGACAGACACACAGGGTTGCGCTGTATATCCGAGGTTGACTCTTTTACCACACTATGAGTCAGCATTTCTGACCATAAACCCTGTGCACTGGATGCAGCGCCCTGTGCCCCACAGCGGCCGTCTTGTCAGCGCAGTTTCACTGTCTCGGAGAGAATGTCCGCCTATCCAAACTGAAATCTCCCTGACCTGTGCCAGTGTGCCAAGGGGAAGGAGGCAGCAGCAGGCGGGGTTGGTATTTGCTTTATTACTCAGCTGGCCAGTCCTGGCGGCATCTTTAAAGCCTTGCATGAGGAGCAGGACAGAAAGCAATGTCCAAGTGCCCATGGCCAGGCAAGATCACAATGATTAAAGAGCAGAGACAATAGAGTGCATAGATAGACTCATAGAGAAACACAAACATAGTCGGAGTGTTCCGGGCCATCCTGTTTATCCTCCAGTTGTTTTTTACTCTCACAGAACAGAGGACATAACTCCCATACCTCCAAACAGAGCTGTTCAGTGGCTAACAGGCTGTAGTGTAAATACAGCTGAAATACGACTCAACTCCAGCCACGGTGTCTCCTCTGATCCTTAGCAGAAGGACGTGTTTTCAAGCTGGAGATGCCAAAGAGCTTCTGAGAGCAGTGCCACCCCCTTCCAATGCTGTCTCTTTCTCTTTGTCACCTCTTCTCCTCCGGGCTCACTGCTTCCAGAGAAGACAAAGTGCCAAACAAAGGGCGAGCAGAGGAATGGTTTCGCCGTAACCAGTGACACTCAGACATTCTCAAGATACAGGAGCCTGTTTCTCTGTCTTATATCTGGCAAGGGAATCCGTGTCTGGTCGAACCTTTAACAGATGTGCTGGCTGAAGGCACCAACCTCCCTCTCTCCATATCCTCCTCCTCCCTCCGGCAGTCCTGGCACAGCCACGCTGGCAAACATAGTGATGAGGGGAAAGGGTGGTGATTGGCCAAAATGGTCGGAGAGCAGGAGCAGCAGAGGTTAGGAGGCCACTTTTTGGAGGAGGCTCAGAGCAGAGGGGTATTGTGAAACACAGAAGAGCTGTAAAGGACAGAGGGAGTAAGGTGGGAAACAAGTGTGAAGGAGGGCAGGTTAACCCAACGTCGCCTCCCATGCGATTTACTTACCTGCTGCTGAGGGAAAGTGGTGATTTGTGTGTGGAAGTGGGTGTGTTAGTGGAATAAGTAGGGTTACTGTGATGTATCGTGTGTTGCAGTGAGGATTTTGACCTCTTTGCATGTCTATCCTGTAGGTGCTTGTGTCTTACCTTGACCGTGCGGTGGTGCTTGCGGGAAGGGTGACAGCGCATGTTGCTGGTGTTGCAGCAGCCCGTGCAGCGTTTCACCTCCACACAGGGCGGCCAAATCAGGAAGTTGGCAGACGTGGGATCCACCTGGCTCCTGGGGATCTCGTAGATCACCGTCCGCGTCTTACACACCGCTGGGACCGCTTCCTCTACTGGAAGAGGGACAGGGAGAGGGAGGAGTCCAGTTAATGCGTTCGGTCTGCATGAGCGTTCAGTGACACATTTTCCGAATGCAAGCGCGTGCTGATGTATTGTTAAAATCCATCTCCCCCCCCCAGCTGCTTCTTGCATTCCTTCTACGCTCATTATTTGATGACTCACTTGATGTGGGAGCTGTTCGTCCTACCTCAGTTCACACCCAATCTGCTATAAGGCTCTTAAGAAGACATGCTCTCCAAAAAGCTGATCTCATATCAGCTAAGGAGCTTTGGGATCAAGTCAGTGAGACACAAAGAAACGGCTCCTTTGTTCAGAGGGCTCACTGGGGTTAATGCAGCATGACTAGGCCAGAAAACCTTTATGTCTGCCAGTGGGAAATCTAATAATGGCCTTTGACCCTATTGGCCATAGTGAAAAGAGGGAGGCAGCAAGCACTCATTTCAGATTTAACGCCCCAACAGGCACTCAGACCTCAAGATGTGACAGAGTGTACAGTAAGATACCATTATGTCGTAAAGATGATATGTGCATCATGTGCAGCATGTGAGGGTTTTTGTGGACAGCTGCCTAATAGGTATTCTGGATCATTTACTTATGGTTCGGCACACATGCACGAAATACAACCAGCCACTTTATCCTGCGTTGCTTTAAATGCTACGCTGCAAGACATCTTAACACACAGATCGCACACGACAGGGTAATCTCCGTGCCTCGATCAGATATCGTACCGCGTGGCGTTTTATGAAGAAATCTGACTGAGAGCCCGGGCAAGCTGCAACTTGAAACCTGAATGCCTGGAATTTCCACGCTCAAGGATATATTTCTCTCCTGACGCGTGTGTCTTAGATCTCCAAGCCCCTGGCCAATTAAAAGGCTTCGTGTCAGACGTCCCGTTTAACCTCACACACCAGACTTGTTTCTCATGATTCCTTCATTGCCATAAATACTGGGTAGATGTCTTCATTATGGTTCCTTTTATCCACCAAAAAGCCACATGAAAGCCACTAACTATTAGCTATGTTTGAAATTAGTGTAAAGTGATCGGTTTCACCTCCTGGGAACTCACATGTCAGGGGTGATATTTAAGATAGAGGTTATTTTTAGGCCACTATGACACTGTAATATGTTGTGCCAAGTTGTGATGTATACAGTGCTGAATGTAATCATGACGCAGCCTCTGAGCGGCACAGTGAAGCATATACTGTAGTGTTTATTTAGTCTTACCAATACTCCTCTTGCGTCGGCTGTGGAGCTGGGAGCTCTTCAGGTCATTGTAGTGACCGTGGTGACGGGAGAAGTTCTTATGGTGGTTGTGGTGCTTGTGGTGCTTGGGCTCCTCGATAACATCGTTTCCCGTACCTCGTCAAAATAAAAGGCAGCCATATTAATGTCAAACAGAGAGGAAGCATAAACAAACACAAAAGGCTCATTCAATCAATAAACAAGCTATGAGTCTGTAACCGCTGCTGCCACTTTCACAGCGTTGAATGACTGCGGTGGTTCGTCTGGCTGGCCTCCTGAAAAGGGCTGCGTGGGATCCACTATTGATGTTTTATATACCCCTTCCACAACAAACAATGAGTCGGTTAGTCACGCGGCCATAATGAGACGGTAACTTCCTACAGGCTGCTTGTGCTGTATGTAACACATGCTTTGATTCCCTTAAGGGCTTAGGGTTCCCTTGCAGGCAACCGCTGATGATCACAAATTTGAGGTAAACAGACCAGCGTACACAGGGCACAGTTTTACACGGAGTAACTTGGAAGCTTTGTGTGTCAGCCCCACTCACTCATATGGCTGAACTCTCCCAGAAGGGATGAAGTAGTCTGGATGGAGGTGAGTCAGCATGCGTCTTCAAAAACAACCGGCTTTCACAGACACACATCAGGCTAAAGTGGTCCTTTGACAGGTGGTACTCTGCTGCCATTATACCTGCGCCTAATTAGTGGTTCTGCGCCTCTCATTAACCTGAAAATGTTTGCTTTTTCAATCATTCTGCGGCTTGGAAAAGTACATGTTTTGCCGTGCTGCACTGTAACCTCTCCAACCCGGTCTAATATAGCCAGCTCAGCTAATTCACAGTCGTGGTCACCTGATAAAGCTCGCTTGTTTTGGTCCCCACCCAGAATATGAGGAGTTACAGAAGAGTGCCACAGCAGCAATAAAATGATAAAGCTTGTTCGAAGGATACTGCCCTTTCCCAAAGAGCAGAGTCTGAGTCGTGTTTGCTAAGTAGGTAGGTCCTGTCTGTATATGTGCAGCATACCCACCCACCTGGAGAACACCTACACTTGTACAATTAACATAAACGCACACTCGCAACTACGCAAACTCCTCTCCATATCCTCCTTAACATGCCAAAACCCAATGTACACCCGCGCAACAAAGCTCAGCCATGGGCAAACACATTCCACTCTTCCTGCTTCTTTGTGCTCTGACCACATTCATCAAAAGGGATTTTCTCTACCTATACCTGGTCCTCCTCTGGGATTGGTTGTTTATTTGCTTTCGGATGCCTTCTTTTCCCAGGTCTGTCAGGTTTCAAACCCAATATCGTCCCTTGAGTGAGAGTCGAGGGAATTTCCCATTAGCCTTACGTGCAGTCAGTTAGTCAGTCAGACGGCCGGTGACCCAGAACCGAAAGGTCTACAGAAAGGAAGTGTTGACTGCTGCTGAGGAGTTAAGCAGAGGACTGCGCTTCAAGCCTGTGAGGCCACTATACCCACATGCAGAGACACACACGAACCTAGTGTACATATGTCACACACGCTCCCCAGTGCATGTCAGTTACGTGTAGACACACACCTACTGAACACTCTTTGCACTGTCTAGTGGACTCATTGGGTTTTTCCCACCTTTTAACGCCGCAGGTCACTGACAGAACACCCACTGAGCTTTCTCAAATCCTACTGCACAAATCCTGCTCTTCATCTCCCCCTCATCAGAGCAGGACAGGAGTGAGGGAGAGCGTCACACCGCTGGCCACCCGGAGACAGTTTGTGTCAGAGCAGAAGGGAGAAAGGGAGGGAGGAAATAAAGAAGTCCTTTATGGACTGCAGTCGTTTTTTTTAAGCACAATACAAGACCTTTCTGTTGTCTTTTTTTTACTGTGCACTGAGAGGAGGCGAAGGGAAACCGAGGAAGAGGATGCATGAAACAACAAGGAAAGGCAAGAGAAATAATGAGAGACAGAATAAAGATAAAGGTGCAGACAGAAGTGAGAGGTCTGGTCCTCAGGAGGAGACAGTCTCTGCCCGTGAATCAGACTGTTGTGACAAATAAATCCATCTATTAACTGAGGGCTTTGACTCCCTCCCTTTACACCTCCTTCATTATTTCTTTCTCCCTGTATCTGTACAAATGTATCTGCCAGTTATAGATTTGTAATAAGAGTCTACATAATTCCCACTATCTGTCTCTCCTCCTTGTAACTTTATAGTCTAATGGCAGAACGTCTGGGTGGACATTAGTTTATGTCACATTGTCCTCTATTTTTAAGACACTCTAAGTACATAGCATGTGCTATGGGAGGTAGACAAGCTGCCTGCTTGTCAAAAACAGCAAATTGCACATCAAGTTACAGCCTTTCTGAGTGAAGCATGAGCAGGGATACAAACTCCAGAATCCAGCTCCAACCCCATGCCAAGAGTCAGGTTCCCTTTTCTGTCAAAGTCTTTCACTGAGAGAGATAAGAGCAGGCAGGCCGGGGGGGCGCCGAAGGAGAGAGACAGAGATATAGAAGAAGAAAAGCGAGGAGAGGCGAGGAGCACCTCGGGGGCCAGACATCCATCTGCAGACTTCAGTGGGGTCATCTCGCCTGTCACTCAAAGCTGGAGACGCCGTCCTTGCAAGACGTGTGCACATAGACAGAAAAACAAATGCGAGCCTGCACTGAGCAAAGCGGCACTAAATGAAACAAACAGCCATGAGATAAGCCCTGCAGGCCTTCCCAGTGTCCTGACACCTCTGTCCTTACAGGCTGAATCGTAAAGCCATCCTCCCAGTGACACAGATCTCAGATGATAACAACCCAGGCGCTACCCACGTGAAAAACAAGCATAATCTCTGTCTACATCAATAAAATGCAAAAACATCCCACCTTTTCAGGTCTATGTGCAGAATAAAGCTGTCTTAGCCTTTCCTCTCTCCAGCCCTGGTTGACGTTCTATGCCATGAACAGTTCAACCTATACTGGTAGCTTTACTGTCCTGGCCATCCGCAACAAAAGCTCTGAAAATACCCCTCTGGCTGGCGTCAAAGGTCTTTTAATGGGTTGACCAGGGCTGCCACGCTGGCCCTCAGACAGATTTATGTCCTCGTAATAATAATCAGCCTACTACTGTTACCCTGCAAAACATTCCTCTGTTTGAAGAAAGACACGTTAATTCAATTATAAACACCTCTTCTCATGCTAGAGGCGCTTCAGGGATCTATTCTGGGCTCAGCAGAGAGTGGGGCCATCACTGATGTGGAGTGCAGGTTGGTTTGATTGTGAAATAATCCAGTAAATGCACTAACGATATGGGGCTATTAGTCCTAATTGGTTCGTCCATCAGCATCATGTGGTTTCACAGAAGGATGTTCGAGTGACAGATCTGCCATGATGTTGCTTTGTCGAATACAAGTTTTGAAGTTACTAATGAGCAATGACCAGTGCTCACATCAGCTGGGACTGCTAAAACTAGTTATTACCTATTTCCACCAACAAATCTGTAGAGGTTAGCGCTGAGTTTGATATATGACTAGAGCCTGTGTAAATAGAGGCTCATGTGAAGGGAAACAGCTTCCTCCAGTGCACCCCTGTAACTTAATCTAAGACGGTCTGAGAAAGACCCGTCCCCCCCCCCGCCACAGGAGAAGCAGCGCCGGCAAGAACACGAGGCACAAAAAAACCTGCCTGACCTGTGCCATGAGCCGCTCTCTCTGTTAAGAGGGCGACTTCCAGTATGTGTGGCAGCCCGGACGCTATGAAGCCGACTTACTGCAGCAACAGCAGCTGAGAGAATATGCACAAATAAATGCCTGCCAGTGAAAGTCCACCTTTGTCACATGGACAGCGGACGCACCTATCAGGGTTGCTGCTTTATCAAGCACGCCAGGACTGCACTTGGCAGCTCCCCTGGGTGCACAGATCCCTCAGCAATTTCCTGTGTGGTGCTCCAGTCACAGGCATGTGTCTTGAGCTCGGTTACAGGAGCCATTACTGCACTGATACTGAATTCACATAATGTGCCAAAGCAACAGGTATTTCTCTGTTTTCTCACTTAATCCAAGACGCTCATCAGCTTCTCCCTGATGCGTCACAAGTGGATCCATCATTCATTAAAGTTTAAATATGACCTTTGGGTGAATGCACGTGATCGTTATTTGACTTGATCCTTGAGCAGACGCTTAAATATAAGTGAGGTCATCAACAATAGCAGCCTCTCACACACACACACACAGCATGGAGGGCATGGGGGATTTGAAGTGAAACTCAGCTGTGTTGATGAAAGTATCAAGAGGCTGAATTTACCTACGGAGTCAATGTCCAGTAGCCGCTGGAGGTCGCTGATGCTGTGGATTTCACTGTGGGACAGTCTGTCTATCAGCTCCTGGGGAAACTGCACTTCCTTCTGGGGGCAAAGAAATCAAACAAACAGGGGAAAGTTAGATGTGTGTCGAGTCAGTGGCAAAACGTCCGTGTCATTGTTTGTCTGTAGAAATAACTGTGTCGAGTTTAAACAACCGCCCGGAAGATCAGTGCTGGAGCAGCTTTGCAAGTATGTGCCAACTAACAAGCACATCTGACATGCCCCTCATGCGAAACAAAAAGGTTGCGCCGAAACCCCCTTGAGAAATTATGCAATTTAAGCAAGATTTTAAAAGGAGCAATAGCACGCCTATAGAATAATGACACATTTGATTAGGATATGCTGGTTACTTTGGTCCAGACCTTTCTAGAATAAGCCCTTTAAAAATCATTTCTATCGCCTCCACCTGGCACACATGACGGTCGTTGAGGGAAACGTATCATTTAAAACCAGAATTGTGTCTAAATAAGTGCTGCTTTCAGTATTAATTTAGTGCCGAATTTAAGAATAGACTCCAATCATCTTAACAACGCCTTGAATTACCATTTTACTCATCTTCTTCCTCTGCGGAAACGCGAAAGAACATTAAACCGTCAGTTTTCTGAGGGGAGTTCGGAGCTGCACTGTGACTCGGGCCGAGCCCATGTGAACCTCAGCGTTGCACTTGTTGCGCTGCTGCAGGCGCCTCAAGCTGAGGGAACCGTGCAGGATCATAGAAACAGTGGCTATATATATAGAGAGAGAGAGATAGATATATTTCGCCCGGAGCGGTTCCCACGCATGAAAGCGCCCAACCAAAACTATTGCCCAGTTGGCTCAGGCTACAAACAGATTTGGCACAAACGCCAAAAATAACTGCGTGAAGACGCGTTGTTGGTTCTCAAACGTGCGCAGGCACTGGCCCTCATGGTAACAGGAGCTGCTGCTTGTTCAGCCTCAACAAATTAATTCATATATTCACACTGTTCTTAAAATAGAGTCTTAGTCTAAACGGCCCTGTTTATTCTCTCAGATACAAGTTTGGACAGATTATAGGTCGATTCAAATGAAATGTGTCTTTAAATGCTGTACAGGCTCATAATCAGATCTTCTAATTACAGGCTCTGCTTCAGAACTCTGAACACTGTTGCTCTGTAGTTGACTCTCTCTGCTCATCAAGTTGTGGCTGTTGGAGAAATGCACGCACTGTGGGACCTTTGCACCTTCACGGGAATAAAACAGTGTCTGTGGCACCGGGGGCCAAGAGGACACGGTGTGCGTCCGGCCCCGTGTGTGAGGGAGTCCTGGTAACTTTACCTCAGCGGTGGCCAGCAGCAGGTACGCCGTCCACAGCAGGAGGTGGCAAAGTGCGGCTCTCATCTCCCTTTAATTTAGAAAGAACCCCAAACAAGAAAAACGCGCTGTTCTGAAGGAGCCGCAGAGTCGCTCCTGGCCCCAGAGGATCCACAACCATCCCCTCATGGGAGAGAAGCCGGGGTGTCAGAGCTGCTCGGCGGGCTCGGTCAGACTCCGGGCAGCACTTGGCTCGTGGGTGTGAAAAGGCTGAGGAGGCTGGAAAGTTGACGCTTGTTATTCACATTGGCCGCGCGTCCCGTGGAACGAGCTCTGCGCCGCGGCTCCACATAGCTCCTCAGGCACAAGCGGGACAATCCCAAGAGACGAGTCTGACACGCATTGCACTTGTCCTTCACCCTCTGACAGACAAAAAAAGAGGCTTGAAACCTCAGCCCCAGTTCACGTGGAGATCAAACAAGAAACCCAGCTCTCCTTCTTGTGTGGGAATCAAGACGCACGGCTGTGTTCGTGTCTCTGGGACAGTCCTGCGAGAATATAATCCAAACGAGCAGATCCTCTCAGAAAATCACAGGGGAGAAAGTTGTCCTTGTTGTGCCACGCAGAGCCCGCGTTGCAGCAGTGTGTCTATGCAGCTGCGCGCACGGCTCCTTGACTGTGCGGGACTCTGGAGTGAATGAAGTCTGAGCGCGTCTGAGCCGCTGCATATGAGAGCCAGCAGCTCCGGGCCCGTTGCGCCTCCCCTCGCGTCGCGGCGATCGTGCATCTATTCAGCTGCAGGGAGCTGGTTGGTTGGTGTGGATGACTTATTAATACTCAAGAGCATGCCCCCACCCACCCCACCCCCACCCACCCTCACCCCCTGCGTGTATATGTGCCCTTCAGCAGAGCGCCCATTCACAGATTCAGGCTGTAACTGATATTGATAATCTGTCACTGGAAATAACGTAAAACTGACTAATGACTTAAGACAAAGGGAAATAAGGGAAGAAAGATAGATAGATAAAAATGATGAGGATGAGGATGATGGTGGTGGTGATGATGATGTGATGATGGTGATGATGAAGATGGTGGTGATGATGATGTGATGATGGTGGTTATGATGATGGTGGTGATGATGATGTGATGATGGTGGTTATTAGCACAAAGAAATACCGTGTGTAAGAAATATAAAAAAATAGTAAAGATGATGACTTTTGACACAGTAGTGGCCTAATTATTTGACACCCATATGTGTGGGCACGGCTTTGGGACAGAGGAAACAACTAGTTAACTGCAGGTTAACGACAGACTGGTCCCAACTTGTTGTGAGGAAGCCGGAGGCGGTGTGTGGTGCAGTGCTGCGTTGGGAGGTCTGGGAGAAGAGCCCGGGGGCCTGGTAAACAAGACATACAGCTACAGAAGCGGAGACACAGACGGACACAGCGTCAGCCAGAGGTGACAATCAGCGGGGGGCATAGGTCAGCCAACCAGGTGGTCTGCCCTCCACCTTGTCCATTCAACATGGATCACATAGCACGAGGCCAGCCTCAGGGCGTTGTGTGGCTGGAGATGCTGCACGGAGAAAGCACCGCTGCAGCTGGTGGAGTAACTAATGTAACTATTTTAATAGGCCAGTGAAGTTCTTTTTAGGATGGTTCCAGCACCGTGAAACAAATGTAATATTTTTAACACAAAGTTCCTTCTGCTACAGCGATTTATTGCTCCAGCTGAAGGCACTTTGTAAAAAAAATTTGCTGCACTGCACTAATCATTCAGAGTTAAAGTTAGTGATGCTGCGGCAAAATGTCTGGCAGGGTCCTTAAGTGATGTCATGGTGACATCACAGGTCAGCTTCCCCAGCCTGGCTGTGCACTCTGACTGAAATGCATGAATCACGTTTGTGGTGGGTGTACATGACGTCATCATGGTGGGAATGGGGGGAGTCAGAGAGAGAAGAGGTGAGAGCAGGCCACACAGAAAGAGAGAGAGAGTGACTGTTTGCGTCAGGTGAGGAAGTGAGTAAAAAGGAAAAAAGGAGCAGGCGAGGATGATGCATCGCCGTCGTTCTCTTCCTCTGCCGTCTTTTGACGCTTGTGCTTGTAAGTGTGAGTGTGTGTTTTAAATGAGACGGATATGGAGAGGGGGGGAAAAAAGCTACACTCAAACTTCAGACACAGAAGAGTGATGCAGGTGGGAGATGGAGAGGTCGGTAGAGGTCCGTAGAGGTCATGAGCGAAGGATGAAAAGAGAGTAAAAGAGGAAAAAGAAGAATCACTGGAATCACATTTGAGGGGAGAAGAAAAAATAAAACAAGATTCAGAAATCATTCCCTCTCCCTCCTTTTCTGCATGAGCTAATAGGCAACATGTTTACTGGTTACTGAGGATTGTGTACCTAACAACATAAACCCCAATAAACGGTTTTATAGATGCTGGTGCACAGTAAATCGCGCCATAAAGACGCTGCGGAGAGGACGTTCTCTGACTGAGGAGATGACTCCTGTTTCTCCCCCGGGCCACACATATTTCCCAGTGAGAGAGGTGTAGGAAAAAGGGGGGGGAATCTTTTAAGAATGTGCTGGATGCGGATTGCCTGGCCCTGAGGGATTGGAGTGTGCCTCTTAGACTGGATGAAGTCTGTCTGTTCTTATCGTCTATTTCCCTCGAAGGAGGGAGAGATCACTTGAGCAGTCTTGACCTTGTGAGACAAACCGTTTTTTTAAGGCTGGTATTTTCGTGTGAACTATAGTTGCAGTGGCGGTTTCAAGGCACAAATCAATGAGGATGGAGATTAAGGAAGAAGAAAGTGATAAAAATGATAAAGGAGATACAGAGTGAGAAAATTAAATAAAGTCAAATTAAAAAAAGAGAAGAAAGAAAATGAGAGAGAGAGAGAGAGAGAGAGAGGGAGAGAAAGAGGTGGGGGATTTGTGGTGCGTTGTAATGACACTTTAAACGTTCCCTCTTTGAATACGCTGCCTCACCCAGATCGTCGTTCTGGGGAAACGGAGCTCAGATTCTTGAAGCAGCGATAAGAGGTTGCATGCCGGTGGATGTAAAACTTGTCTGTTGAACCCCATATTGAGATTGTGACCTTTTTCAACTCCAAAAAAGATAATGTATCATGCGGACAGAAGTAGGTGATGGGGTAACGGTGCCATTATGAAGAAAAGTATTCCAGGACGGGCTATTAATGAGGTAAATGAAATTGCATCTGGTTGCGTTTCTGAACCCAAACCCTGTGATGAAAGCAGAGAATCTCACACCTCAGCGTGCACTGGGGGAACCATAAAAAGATAGCAGCACCGACAATAGAAACTCAGCGTACTGATAGCTGCATATTCACGACAGTTACGATACCTGCAACTACTTCCTTTCCACTGAAAGCTATGACATGTTTTCCACTGGGCATCCCAGTTCTACGACACCTCGTAATGTCAAAGACCGAGTGGATTACAGGGCGGATTGCCTTGCAACAGGGAAACAAACACAGATCTAAGGCTGGTGTCTCCCCCAGCACCGCCCAGCCATATCTCCAGCACGCATGAGTCACGGACACCAGGAGCAGGTCCTTTGTAGGCGGCCGAGTGATCTCCTCCCTCCTCCTTAGGGTAGAATTAGGCGAAGCTAACTGAAGCCCAAACCAGCTCATCAGTGTCTGTGATGACAAAGTCGATTCCATTAGTGGGTTGTGTCTGTAGTGTGGAGCTGATGTCTCCTAATAGGCCCATTAGAAACAGCAGTAACATTTATGGTTGGGTTACTCATGTACACACACTCATGTACACACACACACGTACACACACACACACACACACACACACACACACATTCTCTCTCTCTCTCTCTATCTCACTTGCACACTTAAGTAATTCAGGTGAAATTTCCCAGGAGCAAAGGTACATTCCAGAGGCTGGTAGTGATATAGATTGGACTTGGATATTATCCAGAGCAGAGTGCATATCCAGGGCAACGTCTGCAAAAGTAGCCGCACAGTGCACATACACACATTTACACATAGAGACACACACACTTTCACTGCTTGTTCATTGAATATTAAGCAGTAGGGGTGGGGAGGACGGGGGGTGGGGTGGGGGTACAGGAACCCTACATCCAACTGGTCCTATACGCGGCTGCTCTTTTATAGCGATGATTACTGGCATTCATCTCTCTAACATGCATAGCAACCTGAATGAAGTGCACTGTGGGGCCTCCCTGCACCCCTTTGGACCCCCCTTTCCTTTAAGGCACTATAGGTGTACAGGCATTCAGGGGGCACAATGCCCAGCTGCTCTTTCAGAGGTCACAAGTGCGTATAGTCAAGTGGGATCAAAACATGCACGTAGCTGGCGATACGAGGTGAGCAGGGCGAACGTTCAGCTGCAACACATCACGCATACAGCAGCTCATGAGAGACCACAGCATCCTCTCCGTGTGATTCCCCAGAGCTGACAAACTGCGGTCCGCGCTTGTCATAACTCTCCTTGACTTTTTCACTCCTCCATGAAAGCCATCCATAGAGAACTGGAGAAAATACTGGGAACACACACTGGAGGAATTCTGTGTGTGTGCAGCACGTTCAGCTCCTGCGGGATCCAGGGTTTCGACCCCGGTGTTCAGGTCAGAGATGGACTCGTGACCACAGCGTCCGACAGCAACAGTGCAGGGGAAGCAGGAGACGGCGAACTCCAGATGTGAGGAAAGGAAATCCCACTTAAGAGACAAAATCAGACTTGTAGCTCAGGTATGAACGCACGCACATATGCATTTTCTCATACACTAGTAGTCTGAATGCGTGGGAATCTACACTGAACAGTATATGCACTAACACACACACACCTGCACTCTCTCGTGCACGTTCTCCAATTTCCACGAATGGACAGACAGACATTAAGCAATCCGGGCACAAGTCTTTACATGCAGTTCCCTGTTCCCCCTGTTCTGGCTCCTTTTCCCTTAAAACACTGCCTCTTTATTCTCCAGCGGAAAAAAAAAGCACTCTCACTTTCTGCACACACACTCACACACACAGGGAACAGGGGACTTCCAGCCACTGAGAAATAACAGCGTAATTGCCGGTGCTCTGTTGTCTATCAAGGCCTGACCTTTTCAACATGTGTGTGCCGTGTTGGGAGCGGTGGGAACCGACGTGGAGGAAGACAGGGGTCTCCCCGGCTCTGTGGTGGTCTGACCCAAACCCGCCCCCCCCCTCCTCTCTGCACTTCAATTCCCCTAAAACTCTGGGAACTCCCACTGCGTCCCCATGTTCGGCGGGTTTGTCGGCTAGAAGGGGAGAAAACGGCAAAGTCAGAAATCAGGCTCATGGAGGGAGGACATCAAAGCCGGGACAGGGGCGATGTGGAATGGACAGGGGAGGGGGGGCAGAGCTGCCTTGTGTTCCTGTGGTCCCAGGGGGATGGAGGAAAATGTATGAAGTGCAGATATTATAGTGGCACAAATGTACTGTAAGAGTTCTGTTGGTGCCAATGGGAAAATAACGGCCCTGAAATAAGGAGATTAAATGAGGAAACATATACAAGGACACACTCATAATAAACATATGAGCATTTTTAGGATTGTACAGCAACGGCGAGTGGAAAGAAATGGCTTTGACTTGCAGAGAAAAGTCATGCAAACAAATGGCAAGAATCTAATATCATGAGTAAAAGGTGGAAGTGAAAACAGAAACCACTTTTGAAGCAAAAATCATCATCAGTGGGTTCAATGACGAGACCTCTCTTTGATTCTACTTGCACTGCCAGTGCAAAGTCAACTCAGAATTGGCTACTTCTACTTGGATGGTTAATTTCATTGTGCTACTGCTTTGCTTATATCTTCATTTTCGTCACTCATTACATCACGTATTTGGAGGCATCAGAAAGCGTCTCACTGCTGCTGCTGCTTTCAGTCAAGTCTTGACAAAGATTTTGACCAGCGGTTCCGACTTTTGGTTCAGCGACTGTTTGTTGGAAATTTGTGGAACCAGTTCTCATTTAGGCACCGGCATTGGCATCAGCACCACGTTGGTGGTATAGGGCACATGACAGACAAGCTCAGTTCTCGGTGGGTGCATGCAAAGCTGTCCTCAGAAATCTATTAGGAGCCTCTAAGCCCATAATTACTCCAATTGGCATGTCAGATTGGGCTTTTACTTTGTCATTTACGCTTCCTCCTCCATTCCTTGTCTGTCACTAGCCATGGACCCACTGTTGGTGGAGGGACCATGAGATATAGGGGAACCATTGGTGGTCATAATGATGGTAGTGGTGATGTGTGTGTGCGAGAGGGGGCTGGGTTGTGTATCAGGGGGATTAAGGAGAGATTTCTATGGTCGACTTAAGCGACATTAGCTATCCATGACAGAGCTGAGGGATAAAAAAAACCTAAACTAGAGGGTGATTATGACGAGTTAGAGAATCCACTCTGGTGCACCTGGTTACTTATCGTATCATCAGCCCCAGGGTACCATACTCCTTCAGGTGTGCTTTTACATACACCTGAAGTGAGTATGGGATTGTCCTCCTTGATGGCACGTGACTTATATGCACTGAATGAAGGATGACAGGATGAAGGTGCACATGTACATATATGCATCCCTGAGGTTTGTTGCAGCATCCACGACTCAATTTAGAAAAATAACCCTTTTTGGTCCCCAAGCCTTTGATGCCAGCCCATATTGTCATTATGGTACACAGAGCAGAACCAGAACAACACCTCTCCATTCTCTCCTGGGACTCAAGATGAAGTGTCAAAATCCCGAAGGCGGAGGGAGATCACAACAAACTGATTATCAACAGGAAGTGGCTCCATTATGGGCTTAAAGATAGGGGAGAGTGCTCTCTGGTTACTGCACTCACTCAAATCCACACATTCTTGCAGGGTTTAGAGAGCGCCAAGTCACCCCTGTGGACTCCCACTGGCTCCCCAGTTACTGCCTCACCCCCCGGGGGCATTGCTCAGGGTACAGCCGGGATGTTGGGGGACTTCGAGGAGGGGCTTTGCAGGGTTTTGGAGGTCTAGGGTGGCCTTGACAGCCTTTTTTTCCATGTGACTTTGCACACCTGCAGCGAGGGGTTGTGTTGTGGGGGATGAGGGGGATCTTCTGAGATGGGAGGATTTACTTAGTGAAGCAATCACATATCCCAAGGGGGGGGCAGTTGTAGATTGTCACACCCGCTCCAATCTGCAGCATCACACCTAAAAAGCTGAAAATGGATTTGGAGGGAAAAGATGCTTTGAGTGCACGTATCTCAAGAGACTGAAGCAATCCATCCATCTGAAATGTTTCAAAGCCGAGGATCCATATCTGAGTGAGCTTTGGAGCTCATTTCCGAAACAATCCGACTGGGACTCTTTGCTCATTGCATTCCTTCATCTTGCTAATGTGATTAGAACAGAGCTCGGCTACTTTTACGATCTGCACTCAAAACCCCAAACGGTTCCTCAGAGAGTAGGAGGCACTGAAAAAAAAGAAACAACTGAGACAATTGCTGAGCTGCCTCCCCTGGGAGCCGAGTCAGGGCCAAAGTGAAGAGATGGATTGTGCTGGGTCGGGATCAACGTGGGCAGGAGATTGCAGAGTCATGTGCACGATGGAATATCTCAGTCAGAAAAATGCTACTGACCCATTTTTCCCCCCTCTGAGCACGCAGAACGCCGGGAGAACATTTGGGGCTTTTGTTTGTTTTTTCTACACGTCGTTCGGAGGGGAGTCACCAAGGTTGAGTTGGCTGGGAAGAGCTTTGAAACTGAGGCCAAAATCGAGGCGAGGCAGGGAGGCCTGGACTCGGTGTTGGTACATGTATACATGTGAATTATTTACTTGTCGTCCAGCAGGAAATGAGGAACGATAACAAGCTTGGGAAAGAAAGGCAGAAAAACAAACAGATGGTATCTCATCGCCTTCTCTTTTTCTTCTTTATTCCTACTGAGGACAAACAGCAATGGACGAGTCATTTCAGAGACAGCGACAGGACATAATAAAGTAAATCATTTCAATTACTTACAGTTGGCCGTTAGTTGTTAGTTTCATGAGACAGAAGATTGACTCTTCAAAGGAGAGCTGCTGTGATTTTACACAAAGTTGTATAAAGTCTTCTGCGGCTTCCGATGGAACTGAAAGTCTGATAAAGTGCCTCAAGTGGTGTCACTTGTTGATTCCTCATCTCTGCCACTATCGTAACAAACCCAAATCTCAAACCAAACTCTCAGTGGTTGAGTCGCATCGTGGATAGAAGATTTGATTTAGATTCTTTTCTTCAGTCAACAATTGCAAAGCCGAATTAGTGGAATCCTCATTTATCGAACTTTGCTTGAGTATCGCTAAAGTCTGACCAAGGCGTGATTTGGTCATTATTAGCAAAGCGGCTGCTGTTGAACTGAACCGCACCTTGTGATGATCTCCTGACCCAATTTCTGACTCTCCTTCTCCCCCTGACCTCGGCCCGACCCCCCCATCCCTAACCTTTCAATCCCATCAGCCTCACTATTGCTCAGTCACCTGTGGCCAGGCCTGGGTGCTGACCTGTGACCCCGGAAGGTCACGATTAGAGCTGAGAATCAGAGCAGCTAAAGCGGAGAGCAGGCAGAGATGAGATGCCCCTGGACCATGAGTTTCGACCCAGCCCGGCTGACCCTGCTCTGGAACAGTCAGGTCGCCACACCCAATATATCTGGACAAGAAAAGAGCTGCGTATCAAAGGCTGTGGTCATTAGTGCAGGAGGTTGGGGGTTGATTTTCCTTTCCACCATGGGTGTGGGGATCACGGAGGAGGGAGAATCAATGGAGGTTGTAGCCTAGTGTTGGCAGGCATTTTAATTAGCCTGGATCTCCCCAGACAAGGGGATAGAGGGGAGTGGAGATATCGGCTATGGGAACACAGTGCGGGCGAAGAGGACAGGAAACAAAAGGGGGAGAATCAGGGAGAAATTAAAGACGAAGGGTGAGGGTCGCACGCCCAAGAGCTACACACTTACTGTGTCACATCTAAATATGCACTACCAAATAAAACATCCTCTCATGAAACCATGGGTGGCTGTGGCTGTTTATGGGATGCAATGAATAGACATGAAAGTATGCCCACACACACACACATGCCAGATAATTCCCAGCCATCTTATCTTGTAAATTTCTTGGCAATTGTTACATAAAACTTAACAATTTGGGGGGGGGCGGTGCACTTAAGCAAAATTTTCCCATGCTGGGACAAATTCTTTAAAATTTATTTTAGTGCCTCTCAGTGGACTTCACACCACTCGGGAGTGCACTTAGAAAACCAAGTGAAAGAATTAGAGACCCTGTCACTGAAGCTGGCACAGCACTTCTTAACATTCCTCCTCCTCCTCCTCCTCCTCCTTCTCCTCCTCCTCCTCCTCCCCCGGGTGCATGTTCATCTCCTTCTCCACCTCCTCCTTTATCCGCTGCATCCTCTCCGTCTACTCCGTCTCCTCCTCCCCACCAACTCACTGAGTCTTTTGTTTGTTTGGACAACAAAATACACAAGACTCCTGCAATAAACATACTCAAATGTGGGAGTAGGTGGAAGTTGTAGTAGAGCCAAGCTGCAGCAGCAAAATGAAATGGGGGAGTAGGAAGGACGGTGATGGTGCAGTTGGGGTCATTTATCCTCCTAAGTCTGCTACTGACGCTCTCCTCCTCTCACAGACAGAGCTTTGTATTATTGACGGCTGTTTCTGTCAGATTGAGAAAAATGTGTGATAGAAAAGTGCTGCATATAGAAGAGCTGTAAATGCTGTTGAATGTGTGTGTGTGTGTGTGTGTGTGTGTTAAAACATCTCTACAACTGCTAACAACCTGACTTTCTTTTTGTCTGTGCTTCTGTTCTTTTCTTTTTCAATGAGTGGTTGTCGAGACCCTAACTCTAATTTGTCTGTTTGTAATTTTGTTGGCAGGATTACGCAAAAAAAACACAGATCAGATTTTATTGCAATTTATTGGAAAGGTGGATTATGGGCCAAGAAATTGGAACCCTGTTTTTCTCTTAATGCTTCGCACTAACTGCACGCAAGTGATCTGCTGAGACAAAGTGACACGACGTCTAACAAAAATAAATGTACAGTGGAAAGATAATTACTTTACACTTTACCTGCAGTTTCCACGTTGGATACTTTCAACTAAAATTGAGACGCTTTGGATGGTTGTGATCAGCGATTCTCCATTTTGTTGTTTTGATTGGCCGTTGTTGACCTTGTGTGTGTTGGTGGCTGAACACGGGGGCTATTTGACATAAATGGATCTATGAAGGAACCAAGTGTGTAGAGGTGTATGTATTTGGTTGTGCGCTCCTATTCTCACAGGGGCACAGTGCCAAGATACCAAGGCTTCACTGTGATGCTCATGCGACAGTACCAAGACTTCAACTGGCCCACACACACACACAGACACTAACTCAGGTCAGCTCAGGTTGGGTTTTCATTTGGGCGTTACCAATGTTATCAAAAATGCTTTCTTTGGAAGGGGCACAGCGGTTGGGAATGCTGCAGGTACTTCGAGGCGTTCTCTGTAAACGGAGTCTCTCCATCCACATAAACTCACACTGACTCCATCCAATGATGAGCCACAGTTGTCATGGAGATGGACATTTGAGCTCAGTACCTGTTAAGACTGGGACATCTTCAGTGGACCCTTAAAGTTAATTCTTAACCTTCACCATCTAGAGGTTTTTCCAGACCTTTCAGCCATATGAGAATTTAACCTAATGTTTCTGAAGCTGTGAGATTAGTTTGCCGCGTAACTGAAACACGAGCAGCGTCAACTTCAAAGAGGCCAAGTGACAGAAACTGTGATCCAAGAAAACAGGATTTCTTTAAGAGTCAGCAGTTTTAAAATGACGAGTCAGTGAGGTCTGAAATAAAGACACAGCATAAAACGTGTGTGCTACATGTTAGTGGCTGCACATAAAAATATTACTTCTGACAAATCTTGTCGGCCCCTAAAGGTTTTCCTGCCTTTTGCTGAAAAACCCAAATTCAAAACGTGTGTTTATGAGTTCATGTGTGTTTACTGTCAAAGGAAAGAAGGTGTACGTGTGTGTGTGTTTGTTGGGGGGGGGTCTTACACTCCATGTCGACGAGCAGGGGGCACATTCCTCAGTTGATTTAGTGGGCATTAAGATGAAGAGGAATGTGTCAAAGCTGTAGAGGCTTTATTCCGCTGTGGTGTAAACTGACTGGGAGGAGCTCTGAGGCTTTCTGACAGCTCCCACTGACGGATGACTGACACTCAGCTTAATGTGAGAAGGATAAAGAGCAGAGTGGAGGCAGCCAGAGAGCGGGGGGTTGTTGGTGGTATGGAAGCTCTGGGAAGAATTAGAAAAGTGTGAGTGAAGAGGACAGTTTCCCTAGAAAAAGAAAGGGGAGATTAATAGAGATATAACATCTATGGGAGCAAGGGTGTGGACTGAAAGTGCCGGTGGATGAGATGAAGGGAACGACAGAACTAAGTCCGGTCAGGAGAGGATGAGAGGATGCCAGAAGTTGGGATAAATGAGGGGGCAAGAATGTGAACAGGCGTCACACTCACTGAGGGACAAGGGAGGGGGCTGATCAGGAGAAAATAATGACTCCAATCAAAAGGATTTCAGAGGCTTATCTTTATTTTGTCAAGATGGTTTGATATTTGAAAGAAAGAGATACAGAGAGAGAAAATACAGAAAGATTTGTTTCTTAAGGTCCCGTTTTATACAACATCAGTCGCTGGGTCAGTTGTGCAACTTTAGACGGATTACAGTTGATCAACGGAAAGAAACACAAGTGTGTGTGTATATATATAAATATATATATAGACACATATAGTTATAATTTTTTTTACCTTTTTCTTTAATATATCTATAGCGTAGAAGTCATTTCTTAAAAACAGTTGAATCAAACTGCTGCATTAACTCAATGTTATGAACTCTAAAGTGGTGCAAAAGCTTTCATCTAGCAATATAACATAGAACAAAAGCAGCTTAAAAAAGCATCAGGTAGGACACACAGGCGCATGTGTGTGTGTGTGTGTGTGTGTGTGAGCTGAAGATTCATTTAGTCCTGAGACAGGGTAAGCATATACAGTATGGTTGTGTGTTCCATGTCAGTGTGTGTCATGTTTGTGTGCGTTTGTGCGGACTGACAACCCTACTGCGACTTTGGAAGCTCCACACGGCTCGCGGCTCGGACCCAACCGCTCCGGGGGAATATTGTGACGAAGAGGATTTCTCGAGAAAAAGAAAGCAACTAAGTGAATGAATTTGACTGCCACACACCACACATTAAAAACTTAACTCAACATATATCAGTGCCTCTAACAGCCCCTAAAAAGCACACTTAGGATAGACTGAAAATGAATGAAACAAGCAAGAACTTTTTTGTTTTCTTCTAAATCTACAATTTTAGGGAACAGAGGTCTGTGTAGTGCTGGTCTGGTTTGACCTAGAAATGACACCACACACACTCAGAAGTGAAAAAAAAAAGGCAAAGCACAGCCAGCGAGCAAAGAAACGTGAACTCACTTCCTCCCGCCGCACGTAAACATGACTTTAACTTCCTTCTTATTTCCTGAATTCATCCATATCCTTCATAAATTCACACAAGTGCAAACGCCAGTCTTTGTCATCCTAGAAGCATGCTTCATATACAGTCGACACGCTGTGCTGTATATTCGGCTCACTTCTCGAACATAATGAGTTGAATGGTCTCCGTCCCCGCTCAGATTTTCACACTCCTGCATGTTGTTGTTGACATAAAGCTACGTGACAGCACAGGTCGAGTCAAAGTGCACAAGATCAAAAGAAAGAAATGCGCAAAATGGAAAAAAAGGCAGGAAATGTGTGCCCTGTTTTTGTAGATGTAAAACCCATGTCCTTTACCCCACATCCTCATCCCGTCCCACCCACCGACCAAAACTCTGATGCTGATGTCGCCCTCCCCTGCTGGTGGGGCCCTACGGGGGCCGACCTGTCACACGGTGAGAGAAATGAAGCTGTTGTATCTCTGGATGTTTCTCTTGAGGATCTCTGAGCACGGCCCCAGCACACGCTCGAAGCGGGGCCTATCCAGCTTCACACACTTCAGGGGGCCGCGGGCGACTACGGTGGCTGCCCTGGGACGGTTCAACAGCAGGGCAATTTCACCTGGGGGATGGAGAAGAGGAGGGAGAGAAGATGTGTTACAAATCTGCATACAAGCCATTTCTCTATTATTTAATGTGTAATAAATCATTCTGATGCCATCTTGTGATCAGCATCTTTGATTAATGTCTGCTTCCTATTTTTATTTTCTGCATCTAGAGACTAAACTAAAGGACCAAATCACTGATGACACTGATATTGTGTTTTAATTCCACATGCTTTTACTCATATTTTGAATTGTTGACAGAAATGGCAAAAACTGGAAAAAAATTGGTAATTTGCTTAAAGCTGAAGTGATTAGTGAATTGAGCAAACAAAAGAAAGATTAATTGCCAACATTTCATTTACATAATTTTTAGGCCTAAACATTTCTGGTTATAGTTTTTCTTTTTCTAATATGATTATAAATAACGTTTTGTTTCATACTGTTCTTAAGACAACACATGACATCACCTTGGGCTCTGGGAACTTGTCATAAACATGTTCTGTCATCTGACTTTGTGATACAGAAGAAATGATTGACCATTAATCAAGAAAATAATCAGCAAAATATTTGATAATAATTTTTTCAGACTAAATTAGATTTTGTTGGAGTACAGGTTTATGTAGTTGGTTAATTCTACTATCCAGTAAATTCAAACTGTTTTAGAGACAAAAAATTGCTTAAAAATCCCTGGATGGATGTGAAATTTACAGCTATATAGTTATACAGATAAATTAACGCAGCATAACATGCTACACTTCAGTCACTTTAGTTTTGACTCGGCTACACGACATGCCAGAGTGACGACATGATGAAAACCATCGATAGATTTTGATCTGCGAATATGGGAGCCAGTCACTAAACTCACCAAAGTAGTCTGAGGGTCCGAGGCGTCCAACCTCCACGTACTCCTCATTGTCAGACCGGCGCTGTAGAACAGAGGCTATTCCCTGCAGACAGAAAAGAAAAGGAGAGTCAGGGGGACACAGAGGACAGACGGAGACAAGAGAAAAGAAAGAACAAGATGAGAAGGAGGAAGCAAGAGGGAGGACGGGTGTTGCTGGGAAAGATGGAAGAAAAAAAGGGTGGGGTAGAGGGGGGTCGTGGTTTTTTAGCGAGGGGTTGAAACTCATCAGGAGGATTAAGCTGTGGAGAAATTCCTCAGCTTCATAAGAACACAGGTGCACAGGATTTAGCCCACTTCTGTGGGACGGACACCTGCTCTGTGGGACGCGTACGAGCAGGAACTCAAAACGACACACTCACATATTCCAACAGGGAAAATTCAAATCTGTTCTGCTAGACTTCCTCCAGAGTGTAATACATACAAAACATCTAAGCCTTTTAGAGCCTGAACTCCTCAGTGTCTCCATCACATAATCCCCTTCATCATCATTCACCCACAAAATGGAAACAACTGATTTGTTCAAGACTGAGGGAGCTCCAACGTAGTGTCCCAGACTCACCCCCAAAACACTGATGCAACACAATGATAGCAACGATGGGCCAGTAGCAGGTGCCGTGCTAACTCACATGGAACATTGTGCGTTTAGACACACACACACACACACACACACACACACACACTCACACACAGAGCCGAGCAACGAGAACAAGGGACACGCAGATCCAGATGGATGTAGAATGAAATGCAAACATGCAAATGCAGATACACACATACAGTGAGAAAAGGAACAGCTGATGTCTGCTGGACGGATCCTATGACCAACTATGCTACGGGTATTACCATCACCCACTGTGTTCGGTGTGTGTGTGTGTGTGTGTTTGTGTGTGTGAGAGAGTGACTCATCTAAAATGTCTAAGGGAGGAAATTTGATTTCCGTTCACTCTGCCCAACAGATGATAGCAGTTCATGTTGTCATATCTCTGCAGCTGTTGGATGTGAACGAGCACACGTTTGAAAAGGTCTTTAAGTTTAGCTACGACAAAGTTTTCAGAGTTGTACTGAATGCTTCTAGATGCCCGCGCTAACATGTGGTATCGATGTCTAGACTTTCACATGTACTGAAGTTCAGCTGTAATTGGTAGCAGGTAAAAAGTCAGCAAGGGGAACTTCTCAGCTTGTCTTGGACCATCCCCCTAAAACAGATTTGACCGCTCCAATGCTCTCTCTCACTGTCTCTAATTCTGCTCTGCTCTCGCTGCTCCGTGTGCTGACCAGGCTAATAATGCTAAATATGAATATAATGAGCCTTAATGAGAAACACCCAAAACTGCCAGCAACTCCCTGCAGACATACAAAGCTGGGACTGTATTTCAGTGAAAGGGACGTGTGTGACTGAGACAGTTTGTGCCTGAAATGAACTGTGGAGTCACATCGAAGTAGTACCCGGCCAAACTGTGCCGCGGTGCCATTACCACAAAACATGCGGCACAGCAGGGTGAATTTAGCTGTGGAGAGTCGGGGATTGGAGATGGGCTGATGATTTTTAGAGTACGTATTCAGGATTCTTTAAATCCTGTACTCTGCATATATATATAACTTGGCAACTGTACATGATAAACAGGAGGATATGTGTGTTTTTGTTCATGGAGGATTTTAGAAATCAAGAGGATAGGGTTGTTTTTTTATCTCTCCTGAACTAAATTTATAAAATGGATATATATTCTTTGGCATCTAACAGTGTTGACAAAACAAATCTGAAAACCTGTTACAGCCGGGAGGTTGCTTAAAATCCAGATTTCCAAAAGTAAAAGCTATACTCAGTGTTTATCATTTTTTAAGTTGACCTATTATGCTTTTTTCTTTATTTTCATATTCATGTATATAATGTTACATTTTCAGATGTCCATATTGTGGCTAATGTTTCAGGTAAACATGTAAAAATAATCCACGTGAGACAAAAACTAAAAAGACCTCCAGATGTTCAGCCAAACAGAAGAACGTGGGCTTTTAAAGGAGAGCTGAGCTAATATTGCTAGATTTAGTCCGACGAGTGCAGTGGCTGTCCTAAACCTTAAATGTTTGGAATGGGCTGTTTGTTTGGCCTGTGATAATTGCGGGTTGCTGCACAAGGAGCTGTTCACGTGTTTATTTAAAAGGTCGGCGAAGCTCGACTCAGTACGCAGAACCCCTGAGTGGAGAATCAGTTGTCAAGAACACGCTTTTGACCACGATCAACAACGTCACTTACGTTGATGAGTAACAGCCGCCGCTGCTTCAGAGCGCTGGTCGTCTGTTTATTTAAAGTTTATTAAAATTGAACGTATCACGTGTCCAAATCGCACCAAATTTGACAGTGGGCTTCCTGAGGCCTTGAACAATACACATGCCAAGTGTGAAGCCAATAAGATGAACGGTTCTTGAGATGTAAGGTCCACATTCAGACAGACAGAGATTTCTGGAATTATTAGATAGATGCAGAACTGCAGGTCCACTTAACAGACAGTTTGATATAAGGACTTTTTTAAAACCCTAAATCAAGGTCAAATCTGATTTACTGGAATACAGAGCTGGAAATGAGCACAACAGGATCCCTTAAAAACCTGTTTAGCTCCAGTTCTCAAGAATCAGTGATTTGAATAAGTTCCATGTTTTTATGCCTGTTTAAGGAAGTGGTGAGTATCATCATTATATGAGTATTAAAAGTAATGTTAACATAGTATTAGAGGGTGAAAGTTATTTGTGTCACTTGGACTGTGTTCAGTTACTTATTTTATTCTGGCAACATCTTAGACCAACACAGTGAGTGTTTCTCTTTCTGCCTCTCTCTCTCTCTCTCTCTCTCTCTGTGTGTGTGTGTTTTTAACTCGAGCCTGAGGGATGACGAGGATGGCGGCCAAAACCTCAGTCACTTGGCTACTGCATGAACTTTGTTTGATTAAGGCCACTGATTAAAGATCAGTCAGTTCCAGTAGCTGAACTGATCAGCCAGGACAGTTATCTGAACTGCACTGAGCACGAGGCTGAAGACTTGAGACAGGTTCTGCTGACTAACGCCTCAGGAGCATGCAACAGGAAGCAGTGGAGAAGAAGTGGGATGTAATAAAGTACATTTACTTCATTACTGTACTTAGCAACATTTTTCATGTATCTGTACTTATATCAGCAAATGTATTTTCCACTTCACTATATTTTTTAAAGAATTACTTAACATGTTCACATTGGGTTTTTTTCTAAACTTATCAATAACTGGTCCAAAGATCCAATCAGTGATTAGACCCCGCCTCCTGCAGCAGCAGCATCCCCAGTGAAGAGGAAACACCTGAAATGGTTTAAGTGGAGGCCACCACAAAAACTCAGTCATAATGATGTTTCAAACCGTTTCATTAAGGAATAGGCTACACTAGGCAAGTACTTTTACTTTTAACTTTAAGTATATCTATAGTTTATACAAAATATATTTAAAAGCAAGTACTCGAAAGAAACGTTAATGTGGTACTTTGACTTTTAGTTGAGAACATCTTTCTTTATTTATCTGCACTTGACTTAAGTAAATTGTTTGACTACTTCGCATATAGCCATTTCATAAAATTATATGACTTTGCGTGATCTCGAGTGTAAACACTGCTGCGGCCTCTTCTAATTAAACTTTTAATTAAACAGAACAAAGCATCTCAAGCACAAAGGTGGTATAAAACAGAGAAAGATGTGAATGGGGATACACTGAAGCCCCTGTGTTTACAACCAGTTGATTCCTCTCCTTTCCTTTCACGTCCAAACAAAGAAAGTGAGACAGTGCAGCACCATCATGTACAGTAGTTCCTTCGTGAACAGGCCTCATCCAGTGTGGTCTAGATAACCATCTCAGACTGTACCAGCCAGGGCAGCTCCAAAGATATTCCTTTTTGTAAACATCAGGGATCCTCCACACCACGCTGCTCGACACAGGGTGCGGAGGACTGGCAAAAAGCAAAAGATAACAAAATGGGAAAGGCACAGATAGGAAAGAAAGGAAAATGAGTGAATGAATGAGTCAGTACTAAACAAGTTGCGGAGAGAGGAGAGAAAAAAGGAAGAGTGAGAGCCAACATAAGAGAGCAAGTAGGAAATCATCCCTGCTAACTGGTATTGCTGGTCACGTAACAATCCCTACATCCCTTAACCAAAATCCACACTCACACCCACTCGTCCCTAAACGTGCATACCACACACAGAGCAGAGCGAGTCAGCCCGTGGTGACATGTCAAAATGCAGCGTCTTGCATATAGCGAGTAGTAACTGCAGGATCAACAACAGGCACAGGGAGAAAGAGAAAGTCAGACAAGCAGACATGGAGGGAAGGTGATATCCTGAGTAGCTTGTTCACGAGGCCACCCAGCATCGGCAGGGTCTGCACCTTCTCATTCAAACACACACACACACACGCACACGCACACGCACACACACGCACACACACACACACACACGACAGCGGCTCTTCCCACAAGACCTGCTCTCCTCCCTATATTGAACAGCCTTTGAACAGTTTTTTTTCAAAGAGAAAATAACTGAAAAATGGTTTAACCCAATTAAGACCCATTAATCTGAACCTTTGTTCTTGTAGCTCTACCCTCACACTCAGTAAAATATGACTTAATTCATTAACGGCATTGATCTTTAGTCTATAAAACTGTTAAGCTCCATTAGCTAAATTGCATTTCTGTGCGGACATGTAAGGTTACAGTAACAAGGGATCTGCGACCCACAGAGCACTGCCGTTCTGTGGGACCCGCTGGGACCATTTAGATCCCTTCAGTGAGATTACTTTTGTGTGGGGTCAAAGGACAAATACGAGACAACACGAGAGCCGGTGCATTAGCAGAGAGGACAGCACGAGGACGAACAGACGTCACCTGATTTTACTGAGTTTTCACCCAGCGGCTAACACGCAGCTCAAGTCGTAAAACTGACTGAACCAGGTGAATTGAAAAAACTTTATTCAATGGTTTTAGTTTGACTTCATCTTTATAACATAGATTGACTTTAAAGATAAAAAAATAAGATGAATAAAAATCATTCAGTTCCGAAATGTGAAATTACCAATACCAACGAAAAGCTGAATCATTATGCTTTTAAATGTTTTAAAATGTCAATATAGGATATAAACTTTTTAAAACAGCATTAATTATTAAACTTTACTGGTGTGAACTAGGGAAGAATGACATTTTCACTAATTTCCCTGCGAATAATTCATTCACAATCTGGCATATTTATGGCACTGGTATTTATATGAAAATATTACGGATTCTTCATCCCTTGAAGCCGCACATCCTCTCCCCCTTTTCAAACACCAAGTTTCAAAACTCTCACTGACACCTTCCTCTCTGATGCTCCACAAGTTTCTTAATTCCTCCCTCAGCATTTCAGGGCACATCAGACACGGTGCTGGGTTTGAGTGTATGGGCCCTGAAAAGGGAGGGAAGGAAGGAAGAGAAAGCAGGAAGAGTTGATGTGAGGGAAGGTGAGGCGGAGTGCTCACTGCCCCCGAAGGCTTGTTTGTACAGTGTGAGGAAAATATGTAAACATGTCACTTTTCATTAGGGCCCCATTCCTCCCGGCAGGCAAAGAAAGTGATGTCTCTATACCACCCTTTTGCAAATCCTCCCCATCAGCAGCATGTAATTAGTGATTGTGGGGTTTGTCTTTGGCTAATGCCCCAAAACCGTAGGAACAACAAATGAGAGCGAGAAGAGACAGAGAGAAAGAGAGGAGGAGAATGACAGACATGGGAGAGTTTTGACTGAGCATTCACACCAAGTTTGATCAAAAGAAATAAAGGTGTGCACATCAGGGAAAAGCTGGCAACGAGCCTAATCTTACTGTGTGTCACGTTAAATACCTCCCTCCATCTTTACATGTGGTCCTTATTTAATCATCCTCCTCTCTCATGTCCCTCCCCGCCCTCTTTGACTCATCCCTCTCTCTCTGCCTCTCCCTCTGTGTCTCTCTCTCTCGTCTCCCTCCCGGGAGGCTGGGTCTCCTGACCCCGTGTGAAAGTCAGCAACACACATTCCACCACAGTCCACCCTGCTCTGGGAAAGTCAGGCCTTGCTACATGAGAGATGGAGAGATGGAGAGATAGAGAGAGAGAGAGAGAGAGAGAGAGAGAGAGAGAGAGAGAGAGAGAGAGAGAGAGAGAGCAAGGGAGGGACAGCGTGACGGAGAGAGCGGAGAGGAAATTAAAAGATAGACAAGAGAAAAGGCTGAAAGAAAGAGACAAATTCTTCTGCTGGTTGATAGAATGAAAGAAATATTTGCAGTGAGCAGGAAAAGAGGTTCTGATGGTCCAGGAGAAGTTTAAGGTGAAGAGTGTGGCTACAGTCTACCTTTTGTCAAAGCTCTAATGCTCACAGTGTCTGGTGAGACACACTCATGTAGAATTACATGGTAAACTAAAATGTGTTGATTACCTACTACTTAGCCTCCTCTGCCTCTCCATCCTGTAATCCCCAGGATCCTTCTGCATAGTTCTCCAGGATGTAAAACGTCTCAGACTGATGAGTCAACTGATATATTTTGGTCCTAAACCCTGAGTGGATTCAGTCAAACTGCTCTTAAGGGATTTCTGCAGCCTCGGGAGGCTAAAACTGGAAGCTTCAAACTTGACCAACACATTTTTTATGGTCGGATAATATGAAGTGTGTGTGAGATATATTCAGTTCAGTTTATAAATATTTGGAGAGAGAGACATTTTTGTTGTTGGACTTAATACTTTAGAGCAGCATGTGTCAGTGCAGAGCTCTGCTTCAACTCCCTGCAGGGACAGTAGGTATCTCAACCGTTTTTTCAGAGGCATGGCTGATAATGTAAGAGCTCTTATGCCGACTGTCCATGGCATGTTGACAAAGACAATGTAAGAAGTAAGGTATGGCATTCAAATAAAAAATATAATCGCATAATGCTCCAGCCCTAAAATATAAGTCAAACGAGTGTGATTTGTTTTGTTACAAGCAAACTTTCTTCATAAGGCAATTAAGGGAAATAATAACTATAATAACCATTTTTACATCAAGTTCAATTCATTATTTCTTGAAAAATGTATGAAATTTTTTTAGGTTTTTGTCACAGTATTGTTTCAGCATGGGCATTGAGATATTTTACTCAGTATAGTATCAAAGTCATAATTTTAGTATTTTGCTTGATTTGATTATTAGATTGATTTGGAGTAAAGGATAAAAAGAACCACGGGCGCTGCACAGTTCACGAAACCTTTAGATCTTTAAGTGAGAACTTTAGGCCTGTGAGCTGCAATGTATATATTTGAAGAGAGGCCTGAAAGGATGGAAGAGAGAGGGATGGAGAGGAGGAGTTTTGTGGTGGAAGTGCACAGGTGAACAGACCCAAAACAGGGATAAAGAGCGATGCATCACACAGCACCCTTGATAAAAGTCCTGCTCTGGTTTAGCTGCACCTAACCACAGCGAAGAAACCAATGCTCCACTCACAAGGACTCTTGATAAACACAGAATGAGCAGGACAGACATAGTAACTGACAGAACAGGGTGACAACTTCAAGAAGACGGACTAACCTTCAAGTAAATCAGAGAGTTAGATGGGAAAGTATAGGAGGCGAGGACAAAATGACAGAAGATTGCGCCCCCATCCCGAGAACCTTCTTAACTTGACCCTGACAAAAGCTGTGTAAGTATGGAGTTAATCAAAAGTGTGGTAGGATGACAGGCAGGGGGGGGGGGACTTCATGAAGCTGCACCAGGGGCCCCAGGTCCACAAAGCCTGCAGTGTGAGGGGGGCTATTCTTCTGCACAGAGTTTGCGGTTGAGGGCCAGGACGGGGAAATACCAGCGAGTAGTCTGTCTGCTGGTGGCAATAAATGAGGATCAGTTCCGATCTCAGCAAAGAGCCCACCAACGTCTCTGCGCGATGACAAGTACATCAGCCCTAGAGCCTACCTCATGACACGTACACGCTCCCGGGCCACGGGACATTTTACAGTGAAGGAAAATCACTACACATAATGCCTACCTTTATCTACGAGACTTGTCAAAGTGCAAAGATTCTCACAAAATTTACTTTCCACACTGTGCTCCTCAGAAGGTCCCATTTCCCAAGTTGTGAAAAGTCATATAAATAAATAAAATCATAAAAACGTCTGTATTGGCTGTGAAGGTTAGTGAGAGATAGACATGCAGTTTGCAAGTGACGAAATCGTAGCATTTGACAAGTTCACATTAAAGTTACACATTTAAAAAAATCATGTTTATCAGTTTATAAGTGATGACATCAGCAACTTGGGAACTTGTGTAACAAACTTTTCATCGACTTGTTCATGATGAAGCGCACACACGCACACACGCACACACACACACACACACCCCCACACACACACACACCACCCACACACACACACACACACACACACACACACACACACACACACACACACAAAGACTTTACCTCTGTGATAATGAAGAAGTCATCACCAGGATCTCCTTGCACCACTATTTTCTCTCCGTCCTCAAACTGAACTGGTTCCAGAGAATCGGCGACAGTCAGACGTTCCCACTTGTCCAAGGACTCTGTGAATGGACAACTTGTATGCGTCAGTAAAAACAGTGTCAATTACATTATCTCTACAAAGCAGCTGTAAATAATCGAAAGTGTGTCTAAGCAAGTCTTAGTGTCTAAGTAAGATCCCGTCACTCATCAGGGACCATTAAATCTCCTCAATCCCATCATGGAGCTTTGCGGTGCTAAAACACCTTGACATATCCCCTGAATCTGAAGGACGCTACTGATTTTGGGGGGTGTTGACAAAGAGCTGACCCCCAAAAGGCTAATTCAGGTCTGACCACACCATGACACTAAGATCTAAAGTTTTATCACCAACAGTAAGGAATCCATGAGAGGGACAGTTGCTCAGGGCATGTTGATGGTAAAAGTGAATATGTACAAGATGCAGCACAAACGTCATCGAAGAAATATGAAGGCCAGTGAGGGTAATGTTTGTTCAGTGGCTAAGATACATCTAAAGGGAAAGAAAAATAAAAAATGTTCTGTTACCGAATATAATATCAAATGTAATATAGATATAATGATAAGCAGCTATGAAACCTCGGAACAGATTTATTTCTGGTACATTTTAAAACTCCATTGCAAAATATGTGGAGAATTGACCATTTGTGACTGAGTCCTGCCAAAACCTGTGATCTTTTTCAGTTTTTGTTGATCCTGAGAGCCAGTGGCGACAGCTGTCTTTCCGACTGTCCAACCACACGTACAGTGACGTGGTTAGCCCGGGGTATTTCTAGATGCTGTTGGTATTCGCACAGAAACCAAAAACACAGACGGTCACACATCTTCACTGGGAAAAAATGTTCCGAGGAGTTTTTCGGCAACTCGGATGAAGCAGTATTTATAGAAAGCAAGGCCCAATAATTTATAAATATCTCCACATCGAGGATTGGATGAATGAGCTCATCCTTTACAGATTACTGGGAGCTAATCCTAACAATCTACGTGTGCAATGTGACTTATCTGCAGTGAAAACACTCCTCATCTTCAGCTTTGTCCGGATGAGTGTGTGTCGGTGTCTTGATTTGACAAAGACACGAGTTAGAGGCGTAAAACTATAGCAGAATCTCTTTGTCTCAGACTATTGTCTCCTGATACTCTGAGTAACTGATCCCAGTGTGTCTATTTGTGTGTGTGTGTGTCTAAATGTGTATGTACTTAGGATTAACTAAGGTGAGGTCTGATGGTTTGGAGGTGTCCAGTGTCCCCTCTGGTGGGGCCGTGGTGTCTGCCGGCCCCAGATGGATGTCCCCTGTCTGGCTGCAAGCTAAAGGCAGCAGGTTCTATAGTGGCGATCCTTAACAGCTCGGCAGGTAACGTGATACACAAATGTGCTGACTAAAGACGCTACATTTCACGCTTCGCAGGAGCCTGGACCCACTTGGATCACCTTGCTACACACACACACGCATATCTATTACACACACAATTGGCCATCGGGATGTTGAAGCCTCCGTATGTGTGTTTGTGCGACAAAGAACATGTTGTTTTTCTCTCCTCCACTCCACGACATCAAGGGCTTGTACCCAATTTCGTGGCTATCTCCAAAATCAAAGACAAACAAAAACACCCCCGCCTCCTACCCCTCCTCCAATTCAAAGGGGCAGAGCGGAGGGGCAGGGCGGCGGAAAGAGAAATGAGGAGAAGGAAAGCCGTTCGAAGTGAGACGCGAGCGCTTGAATGCAGGCCTCGACAAGGCTTTCCAAAAGGGAGGCGCGGAAGAAAGGAGGTGAATGAAAAGAGTGCAGACCTTGTAGAGACATTCTCTTAAGACCTGAATTGAGTGTATGTGTTTACTCAGCCAGCTAATAACTCTGTACAGGGGGCATGGCCTCACTCTATACACCACACACACATGATCAAGTGGAAAGGGATGAGATGTCAGTTCCATTTGCAGTCCGTTTTGAAAGTCTGAATGAATCTCATTCGCCAATTCCCCAAACTAAATGGCCTGTGTAGGCTGGAGTTATCCAAATTCCAGTGGGAAAAGAGAGGCTTAGCTTAACTCCCCATTATTTAATTGTCCACACAGCGACATTGCAGAGTGTGACTGGCTTTAGTACGAACAGAAGATTAGGACTGTACACATAGACCTTACTCAACTATGGGCCTTGTGTGACAACGTGCGCCTGTGTTTATGTGGGCTAATCTACAGTATACAGTATGTGGCACTCAGCAGACTTAACTGCCTGCACTCTGGACTCTCTGACCTGGTGTTGAAGATTTATGCGTAACAGGTAACGCACGTGCAAACACAATCATGCTTCAGCATTTTCGTAAACGCATACACAAACACAGGACTATAACTAAAAACACTACGATCCACATCCACATACTCACCAAGGATGGAGACCTTGCTGAGGAACTCTTCATACATCTTTCTCTTCCGCAGTGTGCTACCCTGTAAAACAAACAAAGGACATTTACATTTACCACATGAAGCACTCTGGCAAGGCTGCACATCTATGATAAAACAATAATTGTGGATCAGATTTATTGCATTTTGGTACCGTAACATCTCCTCTCACATCTCTACAATTGGTGGGTTTTTTTCACTGTGGAAGCCAATCTTTCTGTAGGAAGTGTCTTATTGAAGCACTAATCTGAACAAATTTGAGTAATAACTACTTCGAGGAGCTGCTGCTGAGAAAGAGCATCACACACAATCTACACCTTTGGTGCATGTTTGGTGTCTGTGAATTACAACTGAGAGTATCTCTAAATGACAGGCAGCGATCCACTTTTGTCACACTTAAATTTAAACGCTTTCCTTGTCTGAGGATGACTGTTCCTTCCATTACACTTACCATGTCATTAAGTTTTACAATATATGATTTCGGTTTTTATTTCTTCTTAATTCAAACTCAGTTAAGCATTTCACTGTAACCGATCACTTTATGGCACTAATCAAACACAATATTAAACAAATATGGGTACTGCCAATTTACAAGATCATAAAACAATAGGATGTGTCACTACAAGATAAAGATCATAGTCCGCCGGGTCAGTCTTATGGAAATGTGCATGAGCTGTGTGGTGGTAATGTTCAATGCATATGTGTGTCTGTGTGTGTGGCCCACCCCACCCACCGAGCAGGGGACTTTCCCCTCTTTGCCTCTGCCATGAACATCAGGTGCTTCCTGACAAGTCTAGACCCAGAGGACCCCTTCCCTCACTGAATTCCCCCCCCCTCCTTCGTATCATGGAACCACTCGGCAAAAGTGGGACAAAAAAAGAGAGAGTGAGGAGAGACGATCTTGTCCGCCCTCCCTGTGTCAGCCTTTGCATATGGAAATGATATATTGAGACTTGGGGTGTCTTTAGTGCATAAGTGCCTGAGTCCCGCTGCTGCCTCTAATTTCATATAATTTCACATTTTGTCTTAAAAGGGGAGAAAATGTTCCCAAGTGAGCCAACGTCAAACTCAAAATCGTAAACAACTTGATTAAAGGAATTCTAGCCTGCATTGCCTCCCTCCCGGATAAATGATTTGAGTCTGTGTGTGTCTGTGTATGCAGAGACAGAGCGTGTGTGTGTGTGCATATGTGTGTGTGTGTGTGTGTGTGTGTGTAGCACGCAGTCTGTTTTTAGTTCTGCCACTTATGTTTCGTTGCTGTCTCTGCAGAGACGAAACTTCATGCTCGTTAAGCAAGCAAATACAAACAGTCACACATGTGTACTCTACTTTTAACACACACAGACACACACACACAGCACAGAGATGTTGAGTTGGTCTCCTGATTTCATACACTCCCCTCAGAGCTCCTCAGACAGGCTTGCTGAGCTTAAAGACTTACAGTGGGCACATAACATTAAATTATACAGAAGGTCTGATTTGTGTGAGTGGAGATCGGTGGGCCAGAGAAATGTCAGCGACGTAGGGGTTAAGTGGGGTAGACAGAATGAAAATGGCACTTTTCTAAATTTTGGGCTCTAAAATTTCACTTTCTCTCTTTGGATTCTTTTTATCTGCATCCGACCTTATCCGTCCTGCCTACTTGGGAGGGCCTCGGCACATATTTCATGCACAAAACTCCCCTACTCCCGTTTGCCCTAATGCGCTCACTCCTCTCGTGGTTGAGGATGAACCAGCCTCTGTGTCTGCTCACCGTCTTTGAGGTAGAATCATCAAAGAGTTAAGGTGTGGAGCAAAGCCAGAATAAACCAACCGCACCTTACGCCCCATCGCACCATCACCTTCATCTCTGTCCAATGTGAAACACATATGCGGCCCCCCCTCCTCATTTCTGATGATATTACTTCTCCTTGTCTCCTTTTGTTTCGTGTTCTATTTGTTGACAGTGGTCTGTTAGTTTGTTAATGGATTTGCCTGTGGCTGTGTGTGTTAAAATACCAAAATGACATGACAAGGAGGCTATTGTATGGCTGGCGGCAACACAATGGAGAGAGTGTATTTATCACAGGGAATGATTTTGCATTGTTTACCGAATGCACTTGTGGATGAGGAGGAGAGGAGGAGGTGGAGGTAAGGTGGTTTTGACGGCTCCAAGTTTACATGACAAGTTCACCGGCATCGTTGTGTTGTTACATAAACCGTATCAACATGCTCAGTGTTTGAAACGGTTTCAAGTCAAGTGATTATGGCATGTGTACGTGTCATTTGTGGTGGTTTTAGGTGCAGGCTGAAGGAAGAGTCAACTGCAGGTGATGTCTTCAAGAGCATATACAAACCCGTAGGGGCTCAAGAACCAGGCAGTATCATTGACGATTATTTTCCATTATCAGTTCATCTGAAATTATTCTTTTGATTCATTGATTATTGGTTTAAAAATGAAATATCAGAGCTGTAGACTAAATTATTATACTGTTCTTTGATGAAATACATTAATGATGGTTTTAAAATCTGGGCCCTTGGCTTTCCTGCAGCTAGGCTGGACCAGCGCCCTCCTGAGACACGGTTTAGACCCGACTGTCTCGACTCACTCCTTCTGTGCTGCTGGATCAAACGGGACAACCATGGTCTTGGCTGTCATGAAAGCCCTCTTCCTCGTACGACATTTCTGTCACAAAGGTGTGTGGGCTGCTACTGGAGTTATTGGTGAAAACATAACCTCCATGGCAGAGGTAATTATCCCCAGATACATAAACTGGTATGGTTTGTGAATTTTACCTAAATTTGTTTGAATGCATATTTAGCTGAATGTGCATTGGTTTACATTAAGACAAAAACTGATCTGAAAGGTTTAAGGAATAATGTTGCGATACACTACGTGTCTTGAAATACGATTATTCCACATACGTCAAGTTATTTACTTCACTGTTAACGTAAAAATGTAAAACTATTCATTCAACTTACACATATTAATTTTACAAATTGGAAAGAAGCAGATGTGCGAACAATGAAAATTATGGTAGAAGCACCCTGCACCTTCCCAAGCTCCTAACTAACTAGCTGCAGACACGGGAACAATTTTACAGGGAAACACACACACACAAACAAACACACATACACACACACATACACACACACCAGTAACACAGAGTGTGAGAGAATGCTCCCTGTGTTGGCCTAAGATGTTGCCAGAATACCGCACTTTATAAAAACAGCTTTACAAATCATTGACAGCAATAATTAACTACAGGTTCACATAACTGAATTCTGTTTCACCCCCGTCTCCCCTCCTGCTCCTGCTGGAAGAAATGAAGGAATGAGTGCTGGAGGGAGGGAGAGAGAGAATGAGAGAGAGAGAGAGAGAGAGAGAGAGAGAGAGAGAGAGAGAGAGAGAGAGAGAGAGAGAGAGAGAGAGAGAGAGAGAGAATCCTCTCAAAGGAGGGTTACCGGGGCAGACTGTGCCCTCAGTTAAACTATGTGCTTAAGAGGTGACATGAGTGCTGGGCAGGCCGGTGCCAACTTTACACTGAGCTGAAAGGTCCAAAAACAACTCTTCAGACATCTCTGTGGATTCAAACTGTTTAACACTGAGCAGAACTTTCACTGCTGGTGAAGGCGAAGAAGCTCACAGGTGTTTGTAAGGTTAACTGGAGGCTATCTAATGTATTTGGAATGAGATCTTAGGAATATTTGAGGAAGTGTGTGTGAGTGTGTGTTTGTGTGTGTCCGAGTGGGAATATGACAGCAAGGGCAGAGCACCTTGTGTTTCCAGTTTAAACATTTAGACATTCCTGCTAGATCGGCTCCTGGAGCAGGAGGTGTATGCAGAAGCATTAGCGTCGACCCTCTCTCTCTCTTCCTCTACAAACCCTCACCCACTCCCCCACTCTTTTACTTTTCTGCCCTTATTCATCCTGAATCAGACCTAAAGGGAACTTAAAATGGGAGGATACACTCCCCTATGTGTGTGTGTGTCTGCGTGCATGTGCAATAAGAGAAATGAAACTGTTTAAGTGTTGAGGGAGTGTTAAGTGGATGAGGAGGATCAAATATTGCAGGTGAAGGACCATGATGATTGAGAGTACAGTATATTTTTTATTACAGTTATTACCTCCAACAACAAGGTCATGTTATTGTCTGTGTTTGTTAGTCAAACTAAAAGTTTTGGACAGAACCCTACCACAAAACTTGGTGGAAGGATGCAGTATGGACCAAGGAAGAACACAATAAATTTAGGGCGTTTTTTTCATAATTTTTGTTGATTTCACAGAGAATCTAATATCTTTCTTCATCCGTGAGCAGCTCATCGATTCAATCGGCCCCTCCTGACTTTGCTCCCGCTCTCTCTCAAACCGCCACACACACAGACACAAATGGAAACACAAATTACGTACATGGGTTACATATAGAGCGGGAAAGTGAGATCCGATCAAAAGTGGTGACAGGTGTCACATTCAGGACGCATCTTAATGCCACGTGTGAACAGACGAACTGGACCATGGTCTCACTGCAGCCTTGCTAATTTGAAAATGCATGTAAGTGGGTAACAGGATGAAGTGTTGCCTTCATTTTACACGTGTTATTACGATAACACGTGCAAAAACAGGACATCCATTACACCTCAGCTTCACCTCTCAATCTAATACTGGCAAAGTAAATGTTTAATGAATGGCTGCAGCCGGTTGCGCTGTTTCATATTGATCTAATTGAAATGCTCTATGTATTGTGTTGTATGAGGCCTTGGAAGCACAGGGGAAGCAGTGCCACAAATATCCACTCTATCCAACCAGGTTGTTACAGAATGATGAGCCTGGGCTGTGCAATTAACCCAGAGTGCGCTGTCGTGACAAGTGCGTGTGTTGAAGTTCGTACCATGAGGATACGTCGGTAGCTGTCTCGGTCGATACCCCACAGCTTGAGGTCAGTCTTGGCCTTGACAGTGGCGGCTCTGGGAGTTCCATAGATCAGGGCCAGCTCTCCAAAACTGCCCCCTTCTCCAATACTGGTCACCCACTCGCCGTTCACATACACCTGTGGACAGAGCAAGAAACAGAGTGATGGATAGGGTCTTAAAAGCTTCTGAAGAATGTCAATCATAGCTGAGCGTATTGTGAGGATTCAACCTCACTACCCGTCCTGAGACACCTTCCCTCTTTGTTACTGCTCCTCTGTTCTTTCCGGGCTCCTTCATACACTCACTAGGCTTGTCCTTACACATTTGATCCCCACTAAGCCCTCAGATGAGACCCTCTAAAAGGCTCTTTATCCCTCTTATCTCTCCATCTATCTCTTTTTATTCCCTCTGTCTTGTCTTGTTAGAGTTTTCCCTTTGATTTGGGAGTGATGGAGGACAGAAAGCTGTGGTTGACGTCGTGGGTCTACCCTCAGATCTAAAACACACAGACACACACACACACACACATGCTTATGGTCTCATGGCTCAGCTCTATTTAGGCCAGTCACTATAGCTCCAAGGACAATACAATCTCAGTGAGGCTCATTTAGGTTGTCTCTGGGGCCGTTACGGTTTCACCTGTCGACACACTATCCACTATCTTGTTGACTTAATAACGCAGTGAGAAAGGATGAGAGAGAGAGAGAGAGAGAGAGAGAGGGTTTATCCCTCCAGTGGCTGTTGTGAATTGCCAGAATTGTTGCAAGTCATTATCCAAGGCTCAGCGTAGACCACAGGGGAGTCATACTTCACTATAAACTGGGTTGGCCTCAAAGAGATGCAGGCTGCTGGCTACGGTTACGTCAAGCCTACAAGAACAATTATATGAATGTTGCAAAAGTGTTACATCAGAGCACACAGGTAGTAGTATTTCTTCTTGCACAGTTTCCCAAGCTGGTGCTCTCAAGTATCCCCTAACCAGGAAGCCTTTGTTCAGTCTTAACTTCTGTTCATTCGATCCCATTTGGTTCCACACACACTTACCTGGTTTGGTAGAGCTTTGGTAGATCCAATGTAAACCTTAAGTAGGTTTGCAAGGGTAAAGCGATTGTATTTAATTCCAGCTTTACTGTTGCAGAAAAGGTGGAGTCAGCAGTGTGGGGAAGGTAAAATCGAGGTCATGAGCAATTTGAGTTTTGAACAATGTCTGCTGTCTCACAGCTGTCACTGATTTTTTTAATACACACACACACACAGTTTGCTGTAGACATTTGCGTCAATGTGTGCGCCTGTTGGTAATTAAGAAGCAACAAATCTAAAATACTGGAAAGTGGATGAGCAGGCATTGTTGCTGTGTATTTCTGTTTGTGGTTACTTGGAGTCAGTTTTCCTGTGAGCTGCGTGGATGTGTGTGAAATGTTGTCTGTTTTGCAGAGATTATTTCATTCCATTCTAAAATGCCTCCAGTGTAATAATAATAAAGTGGGCCCACTCTTACAAAATAATATTTTACACTCAGGTCAAAGTACCTAATTATCTCAAATTTAATCATCAAATCAGATCATCTGTGATGATAGATACAGCTCTTATTTTTGAAATGACATTTTATTCCCATTAGATCATGTTGGATTAAAGTTTCAACATCCTTTATAATGCACCCATATAATTAAAGGCCATTGTCTGTTAGTGAATACTTTTGTGTGCAGACATGGAGGCATGTTTACATCAGTGACAGCTTCCAGACAGTTGATAGGTTGCCAGCAGATTCACACCCCGAGCTAATGAGAGACATCTCCACACTTTAATAACTGGAGTTGGGGGCAGCAGCTGTCTGTAGAGGGGCGGATGGCCGCGTGGGAAGACAGAGACACAGATGCGCAGGGCTTTTGGGTGGAGGTGAGGCAGAACATTGGATTCTTCACCCAGCTTGGGTGCAGACTGACAGGGTGCTGGGTGTGAGAGCAGATGCCTAAAGATTCACTAGTGGTAGACAGAGAGTGGTTGAAGTTCCACACCAGAGCGGATCACCTCCACTTCACCACATTGTAATTTATATCGCATTTGAGGGTTATTTGAGGGCCCGTACTGCAAAAGCATTATGGCCTTTAGTCACTATGGGAACTATCAGAAGGCTGATATCAGGTGATCTAAGTTGTTGTGCAGGCTCATAGGGAGGAATTAAATCCTTGATATACACAGGGGCTGGGTTGTGTAAAGCTTCCATCAAGAAGATCTTAAAAACAATGTGAAAACAAAATAGAAGCCAATGCAGCACAGTTAAAATCAGTGTTATATGATCACGTTGTCTTGAAAACAGTGTTAACCCTAACAGCCGCATCCTGTAACAGTTAAAGTAACACATGTATGGAGGGCGTATAGCTGGGAAAAGATTTAGGCATGGACAACCCTGTGTAATTCCTTAAATGTAAAGAAGGATATTAGTTTTCAAACTAGCGTAATTTTGGAAAAAATGGATAACTTTCTTTTCTTGATCCTCAAAACATCCACTAAACTGGGATGCTGAAGCCACAGGGCTTGGCATCGGAGGAGCAGTGAACTGTAAATTGGGTAAATGAATCTGCAATATAAAGGTGGGACAGGGAGAGTTTTAGGTAGGATGTATGGAAGAGAGTGAAAACAGCCAGTAACAGCCAATATTTATACACTTCCTTCTGTTTGTGTCTCAGGTGGGCCAACTACATTGGCAAGCTCGACCAAGCTTGCCAACCTGCTACTCTCCAGTTACTCTCCGTCTCTGTGCTCACCGCTGCAAGCTGATAAGGTCACTTCCTGTTTAACTTTCCGTCAGCTCCTGTTTTATCTCTCCACTTAACTCTATCGCTCTGTGTCAGGCTGGCTAAGACAAAAGACGTTCTCAGTTTGGCTGCCTTCACGTAGCGCTCAACTCTATAGCGCCATGTTCAGATTGTCATCACAGTGGAACCTAACTTTGAGGAGAACAAAACATGGGGGCAATCCAATACAACCTGTCCATTGTTAGAGGGAAAGATTGTCGGAATATGAGTGGGGAAGGCTGGGTTTTCCCACTGAATCACAATCCTCGTGGCTAATCCCATAAAAAAAAGGTAGATAAATGCTAATACTGCATTTAAAACGCGTTTGTTTTATAACCATACAACATCAGTGCAGGGAGTCACCTTATCATCATCCTAAATCACCCCAGTTGTGACATAGGGTCCTCAAATATACACGCATATGGGATTCAAGTTGATCAGATGTGGAGAGAATTGAAGGATCTATTAGACGGATGGTGTGCTTCAATCCACTTCACCGATAATGAGACTCTAAAGAGAGAATGAAGGGGAATAAACAAATGTGTGCTTGTGTCAGTCACTTACATCCACTTCGCCTTGGTCAATAACATAGAAGTTGTCTCCTTCGTCGCCTGGATGTGAGAGAAGAGGAGAAACAGAAGTTTGTGAGTGACCAGAAAAAAACAAAAATGTCCAGCGTTGAACCAACAGGAGAACTTCTTCTCTTACTTCCATCAACTCTCTACAAACTCAAATGTGAATTTTTAAACCATTAAACTAAAGAACTTTGCACAGATACCACAGACATACATTTTTCATTAATAATCATGATGTCCTTTTGAAATACATGTTTTTCATGTGTATGTTTAAAATTTTGTATCCATTTACAATAGTAGCAACATAAGGCTACAATGTTACTACTATTATATCATAGGATCAATGCATGTGCAGTAAGTTAGCTTATCTTAGCATAAAAACTGGAGTACCAGCTAGCTTTGAGCAAGGCTTGCAAATCAAAATGTTTTCGGGTTTGCTGACTGGAATCCCTGCTGTGTCACCCAAGTGAACCCTAACCCTTGAAGCGAGCCACGGGTTGGTAGGTTGACGCCCACTAAAAGCATCTAGTCTGGAGATAAGGCTGAAAAATGGCAAAGTGTTCCTTTAATTATGCTATCCATTACATAGGGCTGAGGGGGGAAATTATTAAAAGGGACTGACGGCCATATACACGAGCACTGTGAAGCTCTCCCTGCAGCTACCTCTTACAATAAGACACAAATGCAACTCCATTCATAGGGACATGTGGTAATGATGCATGCATATACATGACACAAGTATGTTTGTGTATGCATTTCATAGGTACTAAGTGAGGGTGTGTATGACTGTGTGTGCACATTTGTTCTTGTGTGAATGTTCGCCTGCAGAGTTGAAAGGCTGGGAGTGCCCGGTGTGTAAAGTTCACCGGAGTTCACATGGCTAATTAATATTGAGTGCTCGTTAATCATACAGCTCTATTTGTCACAAAAATGCTCCTTGTCTGTCGGATGGTCTGTCCATGGAGACCCCAGGGACAAACACACATGCACAACCTGCTGCAACCTGGCCCTCCACTATCTCCCTCTCGCTGTCTCTGCCTCTCTCTTTCATCTCATCTATCTTTCTTTCAATTCCCTCTCGCTCCGTCTTTCTTCTCTTCTACTCTTCCTGTCTTTTATCACTTTGGTTCGCGAGTCTTTGTTTTACGCTCTTCCAATTCCCCTGTGCCTGAGAGTGAAGGCAAATATTTGACCAGAGCGTGCACGTGCACGTACACACGTACACACGCACACGCACACACACACACACACACACACACACACACACACACACTTAGTGTGGCCTTGTTTTGACACAGGATAATTGTCGTATACACTGTTAAGGTTCTTTGGTTTTGCTCAAAAGGAAAACATGACTTACATCCTCAGCCTCTAAGGGGTTTTGTACCCAAGATGCTGTTGCACCATTGAGCTGAAGATGCCCATCTTTCAAAACAGATTTCATATTGGATTTTTTTATTTCAGATTTGGAATCATCCATAAAGAAATCCTTCTACCACACTTGAATCAGTTATTTATGATGAAATGTCAAAAAGAATGAAAATACATGGAAAAAGACATCTAACAAGATGCAATTGATTACAATGAAAATACCTCTATCCTGCATTTTTGTATGTTATAGAGTAAATTCTCTTTTTGTTTAAATACCATTCCAGCCTCTGAGTCAATAACTCTTAGCTGTGTCTAAACAGTGTGTGTAGGGCCAGTAGCACGGGTGGTTTCTTGAAACTGTACAGTAGTCCAGACTTTAGCAATGACATCAGCACTGTATATACAATGTACCACACCATATAGCATGTATAACAATGGGCTGTCTGGGGCTGGGGGCCCTGCAAAGATAGCTAGACTTATTATCACCAAATTAGGCCTGATATACTCCTGGATGCCGACTTCGGGTAGATGGGAATGAATGGGCGAGTATGTTTGGAAGAACTGACAGTTTTCCTCCACTTATCATGCAGGTGAATGTGTTTGCGAGGCATGCGTATGATTTTGTGCAGGTGTGGACGTAGTATTATCGGAAAGGGGACATTTGTCTGTAAGAATGTGTGTTTTCAGCATTCAAATATGTGATTAAACGTGTCTGTGTTTGATAGGAGTTTAAGTCGGGGGGTGGTGGGGGGGCACTGGAAAAATATAGTCTGGCCCTGCTAAGCTGTGTTCCCTCAAAGTCCAGGGAAGTCTAGTGAAGGCTTTGACGACTGTGGTTAAGCAGAGGAGAGGGAACTAACATCTGGTGCAGACTGATGGGATGCGAGAGTGAGGCAAAGAGAGGAAAGGGGAGGCAAAAAATGGGTGTAACAGGATAAAGTGCATGTGAGTGTTGGTGGCAATGCAACACATGCATTCTTTGAGATGAAGCCATCAAAGGTAATCAGTGAGAACAGCATCCTAATTGTTTCCTTTCCACTAAAGCAGCTGAGTGGATCAGATATATGCCAATGTAATGTAACTCAAAAAGTCAGTTGTGAGAATATTGCTTTTAATATCCACTAGTGCAGTTTTTAAAAAGTCTGTTTGGATAACTATTGTCAGTGCTGTGATTTAGCAGGGAATTCACTTTCGACGTTAGCTATTTGGCACCTTCCACTGCATTCATTCTATGATGATTTATTGTATGATTAATGGTTTTAAGCTGTTTTCCCTTTGGAAAACTACTGATAATTGATGTCATGATATGGCATCATCTCACCTATTTTCTCTATGATAATAGCGCTCTATAAAAAATAGTTTCAACAGTTTTATAAAAGTGGAAACCCAAATTGTATGATACTCTACAGGTTACACATGACTGTATAAATTAATCCAAATAAAAACTCTATACGTACCTTGCTGGATGACGGTTTCTCCTGCGATGTGAGTGACGGGGAACATGGCATCAAATATGTCACTGGGAAGGGAAACAGGGAGGGAAGGGTAAGAAGGGAAAGGAAAGAAAAAGCGAGAAGAATGGTTATTACTGACATACCAGCTGCTGTGGTTCATTAGCTCACATTTCTTCTGGATTCTTTACACGTGTCAATACACAAGCATACAGTACACACACAAGAGTTTACTCCATTAAAGAGCAGCAAAAGAAATAGACATCACTGGTTCCATTCTGTCAGTCGAAGGGACAAACCTGGTAACTCTGGATGCCCCCAACACGCACACACACACACTGTATATAGTTATAGTCGGTCTCCTAATTAATCATTGGTGTGTTTGTGGTACCATCTCCTTTATGCGCCTGGACCTTGGCAGATTGCTATTACGAGGGCGAACCTGCCAGTTAGGAAGAGGAAACACTTCTCTTCAGAGTAAATTGATCTGCCCATGTGCAAACTGAAAGGATGAGAGCAAACCATCTGTGCGTGAAACATGCAGAGTGAGCTGTAAATCGACTTCTTTTTTGATTTTTGTTGATCAATCACTTTCCACTGCCTCAAGATAGAAATGCACAAATACTGCACAGGACCAAACCTCATATTAAGACCCACACATCCATGGATGCTCAGATGGGGCAAGTGCATTTGCTAAAAAATATACATTTAATCTAAATTCATCTCTTTTTGTCACTATATTTAGTTTGACAAGGGCATCATCACTATTCACTTTGAGTTTTTCTTTATGCAAGTACCAAAAATAAAATAAAAATAACGCAGTGAGAAAGGAATAAAAATCTAATAATCAGATTAATCAACATCATCAAGCTTTAGGTATTTTCCCTCTTTGCGTCGTACTAGTAAGGCACATAGGCTCAAACATCACTTTGTGCTGTTATAGGACAAGATCAAAGCCTGTATCGCTGACTGCATCTTCCATCTTCTTAATCTCCTATTGAGAAAAATAAACAAGATAACGTCTGTGCCAAAGCACTTGATTTCTGTTTCAGCCCGGCAGGGAAAGCGTGTGCGCCTGTTAGACTGTTTCTAACTGGGCCGTTTAAATGCATGAAGCCTCAGCAGATTAAAGCTCCACCGCTGGGATGTGTTGGGACAAGAGAGAACTCAGTATCCTTCCTCTCCTCCTCTCGGCCCCGTCTCACACCTTCAGGGTATATTTATCTATCTAATCAGTTGCATACCACCCGTCTTATAGAGAAATATAGAAAAAACAATAAAAGAGGGTCAGGCATATCAAAGACTTACAAGACCTGCTGAGTGAATGTGGGGCATGTCTGGGCCTGTTCTTGGTGTGTGTGTGTGTGTGTGTGTGTGTGTGTGTGTGTGCGTGCGTGTGTTTTTGAGCCAGGCTGTCGGCGTCAGAGTACATATTGCCTATGAAAACACACAGGTTTGTACAAAATAATGTGTGGGTGTCTTTGCTCATGACAGTGCACTAGACTATGCATCACTCAGAAATGACAAGAGTTACACAGACAAACGCACCTTGAGGAACACTAAACACATAAAAATTGTTGCTTTATTTAAGCCTTTCTGTTTAAAAGGGGGGGAAAATGCAGGTCAACAGATGTTGGGGAGAGATCTGAGGCTGTTATTGAGTGGTTAGGAGGTGAATGGACGCTGCTGGTATTTGTTTATGTGATGCTGAATAAAAAGCAGACTTGAGGAGGTGGATTTGGGCCAGCTTCACCCACAGGTAGGCCCTGTGCGATGCAGCTGGCCACTGACTCACATGTCCTCAAGTACACAACAGATGAACAAAAAAAACCACACTCACCCTTTGAAGTGAACAAGCACGAGCTCAAAGATGCAACGACACACTTAGGTACTCTCATCTACAATAAATACATCCTCCGGTATATACACGTGGTACATGCATGCAGCCGATACACTCAGTGGTGCACGTCAGCACAATCGCACACACTTGTTAGAACAACAGCATTTTTAAGCAATGGCATGTGTGATGAAAACACACATACTGGCACTCACATGTGTCACACGCAAACTCTTTGATGGTGTTTAGTCAGTGCAACATCTGCAGGAGTGCCACACATCTGTGCTCGGCACGGAGTCTGTCTGCACTGGGAGCTTCAGAGCAGTGGATCTCAGATCACGCATCACTAAAAATGTGTGGTTTATGAAAATCAGTACCTTTGCAAAAACTAGAATGGCACTCAGTAGAGCACATACCTCTGGCAAGGCCCAACAGTCCGCTTAAATTCAATCAAGATGCACCAAATTACACACACTCATAGATATCAACTCACTACACATGCTTTATTTTTACAATCATGATCCATTCATTATTCTCTTGGAAAATGATCTAGTTATGAATCAAAATTGAATTGGTTATTCCCTGACCCAAACAGCATCCTTCCACCAAGAGTTCATTTCAGTTTTTTTGTATGTAATCTACAAAGAACGAATCAAACAACATACAAATGGTCAGGGGGGAAAGCTAACAAGAAACCCAACATGGGACCAACAAAATGAGATCAGACTAAAACTACCAAGGAAAAATTGGGTAAAAATTATATTAAATACCACATCTCAAATGGAGTAAAAATGTTCTTACGAACTTTTGGCAGTGGTGAGGGTGGAATTGATGATGATGATGCATGGTGCAGCTATGTAGTGCAAAGCTGAGCTGTGTAGTCATAGTGAGACGATCAAAGAGAAGCGAACCTGTTTGGGTAATTACCCTTGACCACCTATCTCTTCCATGCCCTGCCACTCAGTGAATGCATATGTGAGCACAACAAAGACACTTATGCAGGTAATTACTTCCCCTCGTCTCTACCTGACTCTCTCTCCCTTTCTTCATCCCTAACTTCCTCCCTGTCTGCTCTCTATCACTTTTTCTCTTCCTCTCCCCTCTCAATTACCCCTTTCTTCCCTCTAATTCTCTCCCTGCCCCACCTATTTCTCCCATCTCTCGGTCTATCGCCCCCCTCCCCACCGTTCCAAGATGAAGTGATTAATCTTGTCCTTTCCGCTACCTGTAGCCCCCCTGACCTTATGAAAAGGCAGAGTCCCCTTCCCCAACAATGGATGTGCTGTTCTGACGGAGACAGACAGAAAGAGAGACCCTGCAGACTCTGAGGGGGGGGCTAGGAAGTTCACCTCCATCCAAGGAAGGGAGATAAAGCTTCTATCAGGCGAGGAGCTACTGAAACGTACTGCATATCTAGTCTGTATATAAGTATCTGCCTTCACACACACTTACTGGTACACATTCATGTAAGATCAAAGATAAAAAATTCATCTGTGAAAAATGCTTTATTTGAAATCCTTACAATCCATCCCCCCTGTCCAGATGACATCACATAGACTGCACAAAGCCCATTGTGTTCATTTGTAGCACAGGAAGTAGAAGCTACAAATACAGATAGTTAATCTGAGTAGCTATAATGGCAGTAAAGCAGCAGTTTTATATTCACAGGAACAGATGATACCAACGTAGGTAGAAATAACATAAACATAGATAGACACCTTTATGTAGTGCATTGTGCTGTGCTCACCATGAGACTGCAAGTCAGATTGACAAAGCCTCATTAAAATGTAGCGGCCACACGTTGAGAGTGTCTGTACACATGCATGTATGTGAGTGTTTGTGTGGAAGTGACAGGGAATGTTTATGTGCTCCTTCACTCTCTCTTACACACATACACACACAATGCAGCAACAGGCTATTATTGTTCTCAAACACCCATAAAGACGTGTTTAGCTCGGGGGATTTCAGTCATTAATGAAATAAAATCCGGCCTGCTTGTTGTAGCTGGATTGCTTGTTGTTCTTCCTGGCTGGCATTGACGGCTTTTCTCTCTCACCTCCTCCTCCTTAAACTCTCCTACAACACAGCTGTTTATTTGTTCAGCAGCAGACGTCTTATCTCTTACATTAGTACCTCAACAGAGCACTGCCATTATGCCATTAACACCAAAAGGACTCTTTTCGCAGCGCGGCGTGCCGCCACGTCTTTGTGTTTTTTTAATGGGCCGCAGAATGTCAAGTTATACAAGTCTTTCATGGGCAGCACATCCAGAATGCTCCCTCCGTCTGGGTGGAAGAGGTTTAGAAATAGCCAAAATAATCAAGTACCGCACCACATATGGGAACTTCGCAGCTCTCCAAGCTGTGTCTTGGCTTGGCAGCAATGTGCCACTGGTTTGGCTGCCACAGTGTTCATGCTGTAAGTGCTTGAAGGATTATTTTTCACTACCACTGTTGATACTAATTTAGATTCTGGCAAATCGGAACAATAGTCTTTGTTTTAAAATATAGACAAGAATGGCCTGAGGACACCAAATGTACACAGGAGTTTTAAAATATATTTCAGTTTTGTGGGCAAAGTCAGCAGGCAGTACAGTGACATTGTAATCATCCTTCAGCTGCTAGAATGGAACTCACAAAGTCTACCTCTGCCAATGCCAAATGGTCCATAATTGTGTAGTTATTATAGTCGAAAGATAGGAATTAGGAAAATAAATAACTAAATAATAGTCGTTGTGTAATCCATGCTAAAGAATAAATAAACAAATCAAACCTGACCTCATAGGCGGAGGTTAAAAAAAACCTCCGCCTATGAGGAATCAACAGAACATTAGAAAAGGAACAATAATTATAGGAACCTAAGAAATTATATTCATATGCAACTATATACGAGGGAGAAAAAAAGATTAAGTTTGCACATATTGTATCCTTTATTATGTAAATGTAATAATGAACAAGCCATGAGAGGAAATAGTATATTGATCTTATTGTTAACAACTTTAAGTGTTAAGGTTGCTATGAGCAACACCCACTACAGTACTGCCTTTTGTTTACCTAAGTGAAGTGAAGAGTTGTGATTACTCAGCACAATGTGTAAAGCAAGCAAACCCACAAAAGTGAGCATGCACATGTAAATTAGATTTTCACTGATGATGAGAGAACAATTGTTCACTAGCCTGTTGTGTGACTCATTACGGGTATATCACGTACAATGGAAAAGTTTTATGAGGCTGACTATGTGGCGTACAGTTTAATGTCCAGAGTTTAAAGTTGAGCACAACCAGCCAAAGTAACTCACACGGAACAATCAACTCCCCCCACTTTGCTCTGTTCATGTGAACACAACAAAATTAGTTTTTTAAAACCATCAAATTACATAAACCCATGTGTATGTTCACACACTGCTCCACTTACATGGACACAGACACACACCGCTCACAATAGGCAGCAGTATGGGTGTGTGAGAGAAATGGGGAGATGAAAGAGGGATAATTATAAAGCACTGAATCGTTCAGGGAGGACATTTATGATATAAAGGCTCTTGGCACGCGCCCTCTCTCTCCCTGGAGGGCCCGGCGAGAAACGGAGATATCGCTCCATGCCAGCTGCTGCCCATTTCTCCACATCGGCCTCCGAACGCCAAGATCACCAATGTGGGAGGAGAGATGAGGCCATGAGCGGAAAGAGATACCTCGCCTTCCTAAAAGTCGACTGGCCTCTTCCCAGTCTGCCTTTTGGATTCGGCCCGGTGTAAAACCCCAGCTCTGATAAACATCATAAGCTCTTAGTGTTATTTTACTTCCCAATGGGCTATTGCACACTGAAGACTTTTTAAATCCTTAATAGAATTAGAACACTTTGGCCTGATATTTTGTCTCAAAGAAAGATATAAAAATGGGCTAATGTCTGTGTACGTGGAGGTCTGCAGACGTCCACTTAGTGTAAGCTGTGTGATTAAATGTTGGAAGTTGTATTTAAAACCAACAGAAGGGCAGGGAGCACACTGTGTTAAACCCACACACCTGGCCCTGGTGGGTTTATAAGGGGTGTAAAGCTGGATGCATCCTGTTGCCTCAGAGTGTCGATGTGTGTCTAAATATAGGTGCACGGTAGGACTGAAGCACCTGAGGGCCGGTGCATTTATGCTGGTGATCTGTGTGACCTGTACGCAGCTGTGGTCAGACCACCTGAGCAAAAAAATGAATTTAAGAGAGAGAACGTCTATTTTCCTACTCCTATGAATTTGAGAGTGCAGAGGTAAGGAAGACAACTGCAGCATCCAATAGTCCAAAATGTAATGTCCACTGTTTTAAGCTTTTAAACAGAGATGCATAATTTTCTAACCCTTAAAAAAAGCCAGACTACACCTTGTGAGCTACTTCTTTTTGCTAAGAGATGTCTAGAGAACGGATACAGCCTAATCACATGAATATCACAACAAGATAATAGTAGCTGATACGCTTCTGTCAGATCTTTGGTGAAAAGTCTACTGAAAGCAGTAGAGAGCTGTCAAACCACGGCCCCGCTAGACCACTATGAAATCACTGTGAGAAATCCTTTCCCTGAGTGTGTGTGCATAATCGTGCTGTGGCTCCGTGGTAAACAGTAGCTACACTAATGCTGTATCCAAGGGAGTCTGACAATATTCTTTACAGCTGTGCAACAAACACAAACACTCAATGATTCAAAAAAACAACACGTTTCAGGGAGGGGTGACTAATCTGGAGGAAAGACTAACTGGCACAGTAGCTTTCCTGAAACCTTTGAGCCTAATTGAGGCTGATTCAATATCAGGCGTAGCAGCCACTGAGCCAGGTCGGGCACCTTGAACCCTGCCCACCTGCCATTGCCAGTTCATGAGAGGGCAACCCGGCCTTATCACCTCCTCTCCATGCCCAGCAACTACTGTAGCACCAGTGCTTTCCTCACACTGTTGTGTCGCTGGCATGGCAATAGGAAGGCTCAGGAGCGAGGGGAAGTAAAAACAGAAAAAGACGGTAACATCAAGAGAAACAGAGATTTCATTGAGAATATTACAGCACAAAACAATTTTTTTTCAGTGTCATAGTCATCTGCTTTGACGACTGCTTGGAAGATACACATTCAAAACCAACACACACACACACACACACACAGTGTACACATCCAGGTTGGCATCATCAAAGAGGTGAGAGATGGAGATGCATGGCAGCCGAAGAAAGGTCCTGTCTGAGGAGGAAAAGAGTGAGAGAAACGGAGCGATTGACTGGAGGATGTGAGGAGAAATGACGACGTGTTACAGGGCGAAGAATAAACATCAGTCTTTGACAGTATCTGTGCCACATTTGAACCTTTTGATGTTTAGATTTTTTTGATGTTCCTGCAGAGAATAGTTAAATAACTTTTCAGGCAAAGCACCACTTGTTGCTAACTCTCACCCTGAGCTTTGAAGCTCGCCTCTATTTCACTAATACACAATAATTTTCAATGTGTTCAAATGTCTTTGTTAAAATTCCTGGATTGGAAATCAGATCAGTATACATATACACAGTTGCTGTAACCGTACCCAAGTACTACAACCTGCCTGCTCCACTTCTATCACTCTGCAAGTTTTCACAATAAACATCTTAAAACACCTTCTGCCTCCGTTTCTGTGTTCACTTACGAGTCCAGAAATCCCCAAAGCCTTAACACCAGTGATGCATTACAGTTGGCCCAGGTTGCAAGAAACTCATGGCTCCATTTGTAATATCTTGAGATTTACAGCTGGAAAGGAAAAGGGATAAAAAAGAAAGTCTGACACATAGAGTTAATTCTCAGACTACACTGGTGACCTTCTGGTGGGAAGTTTAGAGGATCCCTGCTTTCCTGTGTTCAGACTTCTGTGAGTATTAACTGTGACGAGGCTGTTTTACGGGCCTACCTGATGATCTAACACACGCCACCTGCTGATGTAGCCATGATGTCAGCCTCCAAATATCACAAACATGTCCAACCCTGCTGCCTCTCCCCTTCTTTCCTCTCCCTTTCTTTCTTTTCCCCTTATCACTTTTTGCTCAGTATAGTGATTATGCTCCTGTGCTTTTGATTATCTTTGCTAAAACCTAAACTACTGTAAATTATTTTATTATTTCGTACATCTGAATCACATTTTCAGTGTTGGGTGTATTTTCATGCTTTCCTATTGCCCGCTGCCTCTGTTGTCTGTTTCCCCAGGGCAGAACAAAAGTGAGTTCTTCCTCCACTTAGAGGGAAAAGGGCTCAGGCTGAATCAGGCGCTGACAGGGCTAAGCCTCTACCTCTCTGATGTGTCTACAGGGGACGTGTCACCAGAAAGACAAAGTGAGACCGCATGAGACAGAAAAGGACTAACTCCACCGAATGCACACAAATATTGTATACAGATCAAATAGGCCTGTATAGTGTGTAAAGGTGTGCCTTTGTCCCCTTTATCTCCCGCTCTCACTCTCTCTCTCGTTGACATACACGCGCACATACATCCCGACACATCGCTGAACATCACAAGACATGCCGCTCTCCTGCGGGCATGTCTTTTCCTCTTCTCTTCCCTCTGCCCTCCCCTCAACCCCACCTACTTTCACACCACGCAAATGACAAGCGTAAGGACAAGTTAAGTCTTTGAGAAGCAGATAGGGACACAAATTGTCCTTCTGGGGTTTAAACCTGAGAGGTGTTTACACAACACAGCATATTATTTGTGCATGCTCAAACACATTATACAAAGGCGGGAAATCGAGACGGAAAGAAAACTCTGAAAAGCCTGAGGTGCCTGAGGAGGAGGGAAGAAAGGATGAGTAGATGACGAGATGGAGAGAAGGAGGTATCCGCTGTACAACTGCTAAAGGCTAAAACTGTACACCAGAGTCGTGTGTGTTTGTATTTGTGTGTGTGTGTAGTTTTGTATAAACCTCATCAAGCAGCGCTCTGTGCAGTGAGGTAATAGGGGCACAGGGTGCATGGAGGGGAAAGAAATAGTTGACAATTAATAGCTGACATCTGACTGACACAAGGCTTTCCCTGCTGTAAACAGACAGCTTCATCAGAGACACAACAGGCAAACCTGGATAGTTTTGAGCAACCAAATAGCACCTTGTGAATAATGAGCGAACACCATGGAATGCACTAAAGTTAGCAACTTGCTAACTGGAAACCTCACTTAAAAGTAGCGCCAATGAATTATAGGACTGCTACATTGTGGATACAATGAGAATGATGTTTTTATACCTAGTAGTGACAGTTTCACTTATTAGCAACGATTGTCATCATACTTTTAGTACTTTTAGTAACACTTTTAATTGTGCTTTTATTATGATATTTGCTCCTGTTTCAGATCCTCAAACTCTCTGATCACCTCAAAAATGGTTGATTTGTTTTGAGATGTAAATAAATCACAGATATTAGGTCTGGGCCTTTTTCCTACACTGATCAAGAAGAGAAGAACATTTTATTACCCGCAAGCTCTGAGGAGTTCACCCAAACAGGGAAAATGTTAAGAGGCATAACAATATATTATCAGAGTATGGAAGGCCAAAAACAATCTCGTTAAAAAAAAGTTCCTTCTTTTGCTTACAAACACTCTGGAGTCATAAAAAAAGCAGAGGGCAGTGCCAGAAGGCTCTTTTAATGTAGAAGTTATGCGTTTGTAGGTTTGTTTGTTTGTTTGTTTGTTTGTTAGCAGCGTTACACAAAAGCTAAGAAACAGATTTCCACAGAACTTGGTTGAAGGAAGCGGTAGATGTCAGGGAATAAAAGATACAATTTTTGATGCAGATATGGATCAGGGGCAGATCCCATAAAGTTTTTCCCCTTTTCTTAACATTCTGAAATTTTTAACATTTGGTTGAATTTCATAAGAAATAAATCCAGAGATATTTTCGAAAAGAAGAATTGGCCATGTGTAGACCAATATCTATGAATATGTGTTTAATGTGAGCAGCTTGCAGAAAACTGTGTATACTCTATTTGATCTCGACACACGTATATGAAATATGGTGAGCCAATGGCTAATCTACCTTGGCGTAGGCGATTTGTCCGTGTTTCTGTCCTCACACTGTTCATAATGTGTGTAACCCATTGCAAGTTATTGACAGAGTAAATTCTGAGTTCATGGTGAGAGGTAACAGATCTAGCTATACTGCAAATATACCAGAATCACTGTGATGTATAACGTTTTCATGTGTAGCTGCCCTCTTGATGGTTACGTTTCTTCGCGTATTGTGGATTACAAGATAACAGCATTAATGTATCAACTTTCAAACTAAAGTGTTCCCTAAAAGCCTGACTGCTGGAACTAAAATCTACAAACACAAACTCGCATATTGAAACTTGTCAAGCTTGAAAATGGGCTGAGTGCCTCTGATCTAAATGAAACTCAACCGGAGAGACACCAATAAACCATTGAGGAGGTCATGGGAGAATTAACACGCTATAACAAGACTGTTGTCTGTGCCTGTGCACTGGAACCTATCACAGTAGCATAGACAAAGCAGACGGGATGTATACAATAGGAGGCCATGGGCCAACCCTGGCTATTTTATAGGGCGCTGGGCTGCTCTGTCCTCAGCTAATGTGTGGTGGTCAGTGTGTGGGTTGTACTTTGGGCTTGGCTGAGCTATAAAGGCACTGAAGGGCTGCAGGAACATCATGTCCTCACAACAGGGGCAAGCACTGGTTAGGAAGTCACTGTCATGCACAATCGCACATTTACCCTACATTTTCATCCACGTGAAATTAAACGTGACACTGGTGATGTTCCTCACAAATATAATACCGGACAAGCACACAGGTGACTCCGTTCACAAGTGTTAACGCTGACTTTTGATAATCTTTCCCTCATTTATCGCACTTGTTCTTCTTAACTATCTCTTTCTTGAGAAGTCAAAGTTATTCTTTTCCAAGAGCCATTTCTTAAGAAGAGATTAAATTGATTCACTGATTCAATTCTCCCACTGGAGACATTTGATCCAACTGCTGTTCAGATCCAAAACAGAGGACAGAGGCCAGCTTCTCTCCCCTTTCCTGTTAACTGCAGGTCAAACGTTCACATATACACTATGCAATCATATATTTGCAGAAACACCAATTTTTTGGTCAACCAAGTGCAGGAGTCAGTCATCTTGCACACAAGTACCTCTGCACACACTCAAACAGGAAAACCCGTCTACGCACAAGTGCATAAAGGGAGACACATGCCCACACATGCAAGCATATGCACACTCCCACACTGATGGTATAAGCAGCTGAAAAGGCAGGGATGAATCATAGTTTGCTGGAATCCTGTACTACACAGACTCTAGGGTACATTTTGGAGGGAATGCCGGTTTTTAAAAGGACTCCAGACACTATCACTACTACATGACTCATTACTTTATGAAGTAGTGGATGGAGTAATGGATAAATGGAAGGATGGAGAAAGATGACAGGGGGCGGAAGAGACAGCAGGGGACAGGTTGAAACACAGCAGAGGGCTATGAAAGAGGACAAAAGTTTCCAGCTATCTGTGCAATTGTGTGTAGTGTTACTGTGTGTTTGTGCGTGCATGTGTGCGCTTGTTGGTGTGCATGTAGGAGTGTGTTTATGTATATTTGCACTGGCTTGTGAAAGTGCAGACTGGCTGATTTCAACGTCCTACAAATGATTTGTTTTTGTGCGTGCCCTGTTGTTTGCATCAGCATAAAGGTGACGTTGTCTGAGCTGAAGGCGAAGATGTGATGAGCTGGGGGAGGTGAGATCTTTGGCCTGTTAGTCCTCTGTGCGTTGGATGGCGGTGGGGATGGTCGAGATTTAGTGAGGCCTGCAGCTCTCCTGTGGAGAGTGACCTCATCGCCTGGCCCCTGGCATTGTGGCAGCAGCACAAAGCCATGCAGGGGACAGAGAGAGAAGACTACACATGAAGGTGGGGGAGGGACTGGATGCGAGTGTGGATGTAGATGTGAATGAGCCTGCACGACGGCAAGAGGGAGAAAGACAGGAAGAGAAAGAGAGAGAGCGAGAGAGAAAGTTTTGAATACTGAAAAGGGGGGAAAAAAGAGGACCACCAGGCTGTCAGGAAGAACCGGGAAGAGGACACACAGACGGTCAATGAGGAAAACAGTGGGACAGGAAACACAAACACTTCGGCAAACAAATAAACTAAACAACACACAACAGAAACCTGCTCATTTGTTGTTTCTGCAGACTGTATATGACGCATAGCCCACCATAAAATACAAATCATACATGCAGTCAAACATCCTCACAACTCTTACACCTGAACACACAGAGAAACAGGTTCCCTCAATGACCGGGACACACAAATAACTAAAGCCAACACACACACACACACACACACTACAGAGACTACTCCTCAATAGTCATCCTCGTGAGAAAGGGGGATTCAACCTGTTTCCCCTGCTCAATATGTTGCTATGAAGGACAGCCTGCAGGGGGTCACTTAACACAAGTGTGTACATGGCATCCAACAATCTTGCATGTAATATGTACTTGTTTGCACATGTGTATAGTGTCTGGTACTGGGTCATGCGTATGTCTGTCTAGCAGAAGCAATGACTCAAGTGAAAGGAAATATCTGTTTTATCTGTGTGTGGCAAAAACACCCTCTAGGGGCTGATGTTAGGTAAGAACACAATCAGCGTCACTGTGTCTATGTGGATGTTAATCTATGCAGTGTGTGGCTGCAGTGTTTTCATCAACAGTGCGCTTCTGTTGAAAATATGAACATGTTAACCGGAGCACTGAGCTCGAGTCTCTCACACATTGATATGATTCAAATGAGTGAGCTATCAGATATGACAGTAAGAGCTGGGTTCATCTGATATGGCTACGCAGCACACTATCTCATGCCGCATCTTCTTTGTTGACTTCTCCCTTAGTTCCATAGGCCTTAAATAAACTTCCGCTGGAACATGAGGCGACACAGATCTCTCTCGGCCAGTTTTGGTGTCAGTCAATTCGCTACTGTTTGTTTAAGTTTTCTGACACTCACTGATTTATTTATTGTCTTTGCACCTTCTAAGCACCGCGCAGAGAAAAGGAGTAACAGTCCACTAAAGATGTTCCCTGTCCATCGGCAGGGGCCAGTGGGGAAGGTGTAGAGGTCAGAGTTTAGGGGTCAGAGGTCAACTAATCGGTCACTTCATCAACTCATTACTCTGCTTGTTAATTAGAGGATTAAAGCTGGCAGGATGCGGTAAAACCCACTTCTTTACAATTCCGTGCCACATTCAGTCCTTAGTTGTAACTTTGTAACTGCAATTTTTTTTTTATTAATAGTGCTTCTTCAGGGGTCCACTACAAGTTGTTTATTTTAGAGTGCTTTCTTGTTTTTGAGGATTACGGGCTCTGCACATTAAAGATGAAGTCATCTATTTGCTTGATTTACAACTGGGTGCCTATCGGAAAAAAATGTAACAACTCTTCTTACCAGATGGAAATGTTATTTTACAGTATTGCAAACTCGTTGAAGACAGCTCAAGGAATGAGATTAACAGGGTTTCCCCATGCCTGCCAGACTGTGCGGTTATACAGAGAGCCTCTTGTGTCTCACCAGGAGAGTGTTTTGTGGTATGAGGGCATTAGACTAATGCAGGCAGACAGGAGAATACAACCTGTTGAGCTTATGAGTCTATTTTTAAGGGTTTTGTTTGTGTCAAGGGAAAAGTAAATGCCAGATTTGAATGAATCACTGAATATGACCCCGAAAGAATTGCTCCTGTGTCTGTTCCTCCGTGCCTTCTCTCCGCTGCTGCGCTCATACATACGACACGAGGAGATCATCAAGGTCATTTATCCAGGTGTGCACGAAAGCTGCCAAAAACAGGCCTGCTATCAGAGATCTTATTTTCATATCACTCAAGTAGGAAATTAGATAACAAACACTATTACAGTTAGAAGTGCAAGAATAACCAGGCGATAGTGCTACTGTTGACCATATTAAAGGACTATCTCGAAATGGGCATTTAATGGGGGAAGTGGTGGGGAGATAGGCCAGCAAATCTCACCTGAGGGCGCACCTGGACAAACAGGCTGTATGTGCATGCACATGTGCACAAGGATATACGCACAAACACCTGTAAACGTGACAATTTGACTGAGGCCAGATATCTTTGATATAGATATTGGTCCAAATGATAATGACCTGAATATTTCTGTCCTGCTATTTTATCATCAAAGCCTCTAATCTGAAAACTGTCATCTATAAGTGCTGTGAAATAACTGTAACCAAAACCGAATAATCAGACGTCCAGGTGGAAAGATGAGATAATAGTTTCAGTCGATATGATAACGACTACTATGCGGTTACAGTATTGAGACAGGTGGTTGCAGGCTGATTCGGGTGTTAGAAACCCCGGCTCAGCACAATATGAAATCAAACACCTGTTCCCAGCTTATCTAGTGTGCGTGCGAGTCTGTTTATGTGCACATATCATAATGAGGCCATCAATGGCAGCTAATGGGCAGCGAATAGGGAGTTCCGCCCTGTAGCCCGCTGGGAGCCACAACATGGCACATTTTCAGACGTCAGCTAAGAGTCCAGCCAAGGTCAAAAAGATAAACACACAAACATACTGCCCTCTGATGGTGTAGTGCCTGGTCATTCCCTCATAGATTATATTTTTAACCAGCAAAACACTGAATGTCAACTAGTGCAATATAAATCTAAATAATTAACTGTAGTAGCAATTTACTGAAATCAGCAAGGCAAAATATACTAAGGTTTCACTTTGGGGCAGCTGAGGAAAGATGGACTACACACACACACACACACACACACACACACACACACACACACACACACACACACACACACACACACACACACACACACACACACACACACACACACACACACACACACACACACACACACACACGGCTGGTGGAGCTTCGAAACTTACAGGCCATAAAGTTTGACATATGGAATGGTGTGTTAATCAAAGACTCCACATTCCCAGCTGGAACAGACGCACAAGGGAACAAAGTCTGACATGCATACTTGAGAATGTGTGTGTGTGTGTGTGTGTGTTTCACATTCATCATAATGTAATCCAGGTCCTCCTTTGTAGTGATGGTGGTATTTTTATGCCTGATTATGTACACGCATGAAGAGTGTGTCTCCTCATCTGTGTACCTGTAAAGCACAGCAGCCTCATACTGTTGGTCCATCAATCTCCATCACAATTTCTGTTCATATATTTGCAGGCAGCGTTCCAAATTGTGAGAAACAATATAACAAAACAAAATATTTACAAAAATTGGCATTGCTGTTGTTTGCTTAATCACCCAAACACATAAGAAAGTGTTTTGTCAGTTGAGTTTTATGGAGGAAGACAAAAGTTTCAGTTTCACAAGTTAAATTCTGTAACATCACTTGGACAGAATCAAATCAAATACAATAAAGTTTTGAAATATTTTTGACTTTTTTATACCTAATAAGGTTGAGGAAATTCAGGGCTTTTCAAGACTTCTCAAAATCTGCAGTAACCATTGGTGTAGGCAGCAGAAAGAGGGACAATACCACATCTCTCTCACTTCATATTTTTTATTTGTCAGGTAGAAAGGCTCTTGAGCAAAGTAAGACAAAGAGAGAAAGTTAAGTTTGCTTTTCTTTGAAATGTCCCTCTTTATGTTCTGTCTTTATTCTCTCTGCAGAACATAAACCCTGACATCTTTTACTTTGCTGACAATGGGAGTTGAGGAAGCCGCCAGAATATAAAATTAAGTAATATTCTGCTCTTATGATGCCCTTGTGGATCATTTTTCTTCTGCCTGGTCCATTCATTTATTTGTATGCACATCTCACCTCAACCCCAACAGAAAACGAATGAGGCAGATTTACTGTTGAAAAAAACCCACCGATACGCATGTGTTTGTGTTTTGAAGTAGTTTATAGAAATATTGGAAAAAGTAGTTGTATTTTCCCATACTGATTTATACATATTGATATGTGTCTGCAACAACGATGCATATAATGAGTCCATCCTCTGGAGCTGTCTCAATAGGGATTTAAATAAACTAACTAGATAATTTCTGGAAGCCCTCTCGATCCTGCAGTGCCAGCTGTGTGCATATGGACACTATATGAAGGTCAACACGTGTAGTTCAGTTATTACAACATAATGTCATAGAACGAGTCAAGGACTGAGGACTTTACTCAAGATATTAATATTTAATATTTTAGAATGTGTATATCAGACAAAAAAACTCAAAAGAAGGCAATAGTTATCGCTTAAAGTTTGGGTTTGGATTTTGATGTAAAATAAAACTACACACAGACATGCCCAAGCACAGCAGAGTATATGGCTGCAGCAGAAAACGAGAATTAGAAAGTAGAAAGCGAGAGAAAAGGGAGCCTTGTTGATGCATGTCCGTTATTAAGCTCAGTAAAAATGCACTGAATACAGAGCCAGTACAGGCTTCCTGGATTCCTAGAAGGGAAGATAAGTAATTTAAGAAGATGAGATAGATTAAGAGTGAGAGACAGGGTGAAAGAGAACAAGAAAAGAAAAAACTGTGCTACAAAGTAAAAAACGTGATGAGATGAAAAAGAGAGCATTGGAGAAAGAAGGGGAAACCAAGAAGGCTTTGTTGTTTTTGATTGTGCTTATTACTGAAGGGGATGACAACATAATAAAGTGCTAATCGGAGAACAAATCGTGTGGTGTTCATCTTACATAACTGTTGAATGACTAATCACACAATTTGTTTCCTTGACACAGACACACACAGACACAGACACACACAGACAGATACCGACACACAGACACACAAAGTATTATGTTATCTTTCCTCCTTCTGTCTGACACACAAAGCCCTCAATCAAAAACAGCAATTTCACGAATGAAAGATGATAGTTGAACAAAATTTTAAAAAACAAGACATACAGCTCAACACCATATCTAACTATCTGTCATGCCGTGATGCTCGCACTGACTCCTCTTCCTGCTGTCAAGGCGCAACAGTCAGCTGTCACTACCTCTTCACAGGCCACATGCACAAGAGCGCCTGATAACCCAGCTGTTTGCAGAATGAGGGAGAGCAAGAAAGAAAGAAGGAGTGAGATGCAGAGAGGGAGGATCAGGGAATCAGTCTCCATCTGCTAATGTGCGTCAGTGCTTGACAGTTCTGGCACATCTAAAAAAGCCAAAGTACTTCATACCGTGACTTCATCAATGCCAGTGACAGAGGGCATCAACAAGCCAAAATTGTTACTCTAAAGCTGACTTCAGTTTCATGTTCTGTTGTGTTGCCAGTAGCAACGGGCATATAGATTACGCTGTATATCACCAACATTTGAGGAAGAGCAGAAATCACACATGCACCTTCTCAGGCATAGTTTTGTGCCAAGCCTTACCCATGAGATCATGTGGTGTACTCTACATCTATGAAGCCATGTAAGGCCAGCTGGCTGCTTTGTACAGTTTTTCATTATTGCTGGAGGACCACATTTGCTATACATCAATATACTTCTGTCTGTTGTGGCTCCAGGCACAACAACCGCAACACAACCGCAGTGCGACCAAGCCACCAGCCAGCCAAGCAGCAAGCCGTCCAGCACCATCAGCTGGAAGTTAAGAGTGAGGAAGAACAGAGGAGCGGGAGGGAGGCTGAGAGAGAGCAAGTTAGAGGAAGAAGGCAAGGCCAACTATCTGCCATTTCCTCTTGCAATCCAGCAAATTAGATGAGGTTTTCACTAACTAAGAGCCGTCTGCATTTCTAGCTGCCTGTTCACCCACAAATACCACAACAACGAATTTCTGGTTGATGCTAGCCCAGTATAGCGAGAGAGCAAACATGACAGCCAGTCGAATAAATTCGACATCATGCATGGTTTCATGGGCTGACGACACCGTCTTTACATAGCTGAGCATGCCAAAAGGCCTTGGGTGCATTAAAACCTGATGGTTTAGGGTCTAGTGCCACATATCTTTGTGGTGTAACTCTAATCTGCCACATCAGCCACCCAAGTACATAGTTTTTCAGACTGTCCGAATCTATCACATGTTGCACTCTGCTCGGGGCTGCTTCAGGGGCACTGACATGTAATCAGAGGCCTGTGAGCCTGTGCCAAGGGAGCACGGTAAATTGTCAGCTGACGAAAGACTGGAAAGAGTGTGTTTTGGGTTTGGTCTGTGGAGGCTTTAGCCAACAGGAAAGCTCCGGTGTTTTCCTCTCCATGGGACATAATGGATTCTCCCCGCCAATGAAACACTATTCCGGCTGGCGGGCGGGACGGCCAGCCACCTGAGAGCCTTTCCCACAACACCCCCTTCACTGCCAGAGCCAGACCCACTCATCAGTGGAGATGTGGGACAGATGGAAGGATAGAGACAGGATGGTGAAGAGAGGAGGAATGTGAAAGAACAATGAATAGGAGCAGATGGCAAGAAAAAAAGGGAGGGACAAGAGTGGAATTGGCATCTCACTCTCTCTCTAAAGTACTATGGAGAATTTTTGATTTCTGAGCAATGTATCGGTGCACCACCGCCCATATACAGTATATACACAACATGATATCCATAGGTTACCATAACAACTAACTACACAAACAGACACAGCCAGTTGTCCCCTTGCCCACCCTTCGCTGCCACCTCCTCCTCCTCCTCCTCAGCCTCATCTCCCCATGTTAACCCCTTTTTCTCTCTGTCGGTATCTCCGCAGACTTGGGATGGTTTCAAAGCAGGCAACACTGGCACACAGTGGCCACAAGGGCAATACACTCAACTGGAACAAGGGCCTCTGCGGGATTTTATCAGCTTACAAATACACACTCAACACAGTGGGATATGAAGTTATTTGGGTCAAAAAAGTTTTCTACCTTCTCTCATTGTCGTCCAGGTGAGCAAACAGCACATTCTTGGAGATGGCTTTGGCCAAGGCGGTCATGGTCTTGTAGTCCTTTGGGATCACCTGATAAGACGAAGCAGTAAAAATCCATTATAATAAAGTGGACTGCAACAACACTATGCAGGTGGACATATGAAACAACCCAGTATAAATACATAATAGCCCTGACTTCAAAAGCAGACTAAATTGAGTAATTAAAGAGCAGCATATTGGCACACTCTAAAAGGAATATCCCACATATGTGTCTGTGTATTTTTGGGAAAGCCCATCTGTTCAGGGATTACGCTCAAAATGTCATGCGGCCCTTAAAAATTCACAAGAGGCCTGAACTCATTCATAAAACATGCATTTTCATGTCCCGGACTGCGGTGTGTGTGATCATGAGGGAACGGCAACGTCTGTAGCCACAACAAAGCCACATAAGTCTGTATTTAAAAAAGAGGCATCCTTGAAGAGTAGCTCCTTATACCGTGGGGTGAGAAAGGTAAACAGCAACAGAAACAGAGATGAGGAAAGAGTAAGAAGACTGAATGAATCCTTTCAAAACCGAGAGAGACAGGAGTGTGTGTGTGTGTGTGTGTGTGTGTGTGTGTGTGTGTGTGTGTGTGTGTGTGTGTGTGTGTGTGTGTGTGTGCATCTAAGTGTGCACATGTTTTGTCTCTGGTGGTGGTGGAGAGGAGCGGGTAGGCTGTAATTACGTTATACCAACAGATGTCTCCACATGAAGACGACCATGCAGCGCTGCACAACATGCACACAAATACACACACACACACACAACCACATCACATGTAGAATAATTTCTTTTTTAATCTCTGTTCACTGCTTTAGCCTGGCTACCCAGTGGACAGAAGGAGAAAGAGGCTGTTGTGGCCTGGAAACTCAGTTGGAGGAGGGCACATACACCCAGAGGCTCAGTGGTATAAAACTTTTCAGAATCAGATTTTAGGTCAGCACCCGAACCATTAATCACATGATCCACTTCCTGTACTGTCGCCCAGTGGATCATCAAATATCAGGGCAATCAGCTTGTTATCAGTTTGCAACCAGCTTTTGAATCACTCTAAATTGCCCTTTCTAACATACCAGGCCAATGCTAAAACATCTTTAGCCTCTATAGCCAGTTGGGGGAAAGAGGGACAATTTCAAATGGCAAATAACATGTTGATATTATTTTTCTTCAACAGCATTGCAAACAGAATGATGCTGGCTGTAATACATGAAATCCAACAGTCCAAAAGTTAATATGACAAGTGCTCTTTAAAGTTAGAGGAAATATCTGCCTCAACGTCAGTTTTGGATATGTGCACGATATGTGCACGTACCTCAGCACACACACGCACACGCACACACACACACACACACCCACACACACACACACAGCATGCTTCAGTGGCCATGTGATTACAGCGTGGTGACTGGGCTCATGCTGTTTTGTCATTACCCGGCAATTAATGGTGTCTCAAGTAAATCACAATGGAATAAGCACAGTAATGAAATCGTGACTAGGGTGTGTGTGTGTGTGTGTGTGTGTGTGTGTGTGTGTGTGTGTGTGTGTGTGTAGGTGAATTACATAGCACCCTTTCCTGTAGCTCCATTAAACAGGTTACAAGGTGACTGACATAAGCCTCACAGTCCAAAATGAGAAAACATGAAGTCCCTTTACAAAATAAATTATTTTAACTTCTCTTCCCCTTTCAAACATATTGTATGTCATGTTGTCACAGAAGCCACGGATGCAAAGTGCTTCCAAGCATAAAAAGTCTAAATTTACCTTCAGATTTTGTCATAAAATATGCACAGCCTTCTGCAATAACCTGATTTATTATTCAGGGTAAAGGATTAGAGAACCTAACATTTTCCAGTTAGATTTCCCCCATGGAAAGACAATTTCTTGGCCGTGTAACTAGGCTTCAAAACAGCTTTTACAGCTGATATTTTAGAGGTCTCCAGCTCTAAATAAACAACGTATGTGTGACATTTTGGTTAAAAGTTTTAAAAAGGTTACATATTCCCTCTTTTTCTCGTATATTGTGTATGATACATCTAACAGCTTTGAGCAGCAAAATATGGATTCATCCATTTTATAATAGATAATAGGCATTGACTGGAAGTGTCTGTGTTAGAACATGTTGATGAGTTTGCATATTCAAGCCAAGCATGTACTGGTTCTGTCACAGATGTTTGCTCATGCATTACTCTATCAAGGCTGACCTTGCGAACGTAGCTGACAGCATCCTCTTCGGTATAGACCTCGGCACTGACCCCTCCTCTGCGGCGCCGGGCCTTGACAACTGGGTTTGGCGGTGGGGGGGAAACTTCATCATCATGTGAATCTGACTGGCTGTTAGATTTCTGACGTGCCATGATTTGCTTGCATTCTTCCTGTAAAAAGAAAGGAGAGACATGATTGGTAGACGGACATGCATAGAGAGAGAGAGAGGCACAATTAATCCTTTTCCACCAACATTGACCAGGTTCCGTTCCAGTTCGTGCACCTTATTTTGACCCATTTGGAGCATTTCGACCAAATATAAATGGGTTAGGAACCTGATAAGTTCCCAGCTGGAATAAAAATTAACAGGTTAGCTGTGACAACATCAGTGGACTTGTGATATTCTACCAATTGGATTGAAAAGATGAAGAAGGCAAGCATGTAAGAAATTGTACGAAAAAAGATCATCCGAAAAGTACAGTATAAGTACAAACACTGGTAATCAGTGTGATCCACCATCTTGCACTGATTGTTTACTCTGTTAGTGCATTGTGTAATGCCCCCCCCCCCAATAATGGTTCCAATCTTCCACTCTGGTTTACTGTGTTGCACCAAGTGTCCAGGAATCCTGAAAGGAACAGATTCAAGGACCAGAGCAGACTGAGTAGAAAAGAAGTAAGAGACGGAAAGAAAAATGTATTCAGTGGTTAAAAAAAGGCAGATAGATCTATAAAAACACTGTCAATTATTTGACTGCGTAACCAACACACGCAACTACCGTTGCTTTAGGCAAGAACAAGATCATATGAGAGCATCTGTTATTCTTCCACCTCACGAATGATCACACAATAAACAGCTGACAAACCTTTTCAAACACAGTGTTTGGTCTTACAGCAAGCATCATGCGGTTTTAATCACGTCAGACAATAAAACAGAATAGACCTCAGAGAAAGTAATGAGGATGTCCTTGTCCTGAGTGTATGCTGTGTGGGGCATGTGTCTGCCACCTTATGAAGTGAAAGCTTTCAAATAATAATATATGCAGGTTTAACCATGCAGACAGAAGAAGGCTTAACCAGGTACTCTCCTCCTCTCAGATGATGTTTATAAAGACATGAAAGGGGAGACAGGATGCTTGTGTCTGGCTGTTGTTTCAACTGCTGAATACTCTGCAGGTGTTGAATATTGATTGCAAATTGATTAACACTTTAGCATAGGACAACATAAAACCACTGTGAGCTTCCTAATATGCGAGACAAGGGCAATAGGATAACAGTTTGTACAAAGGTAGCCAGTATCCAGAGCAGAGTGTATGGGTACAACTAACAGCATCTGGTGTGTATCTGTGTCCACCTGCTGGCACTGAGTGTGTTTTTCTTTCTTAGTGTGTCCAACAGCTCAGTGGGAGTTGACTTGACAGCAGTGTTATTCACCCCGACATATTTTGGCACAATAACCAAAACACATTTTAAGCAAGATTTCAGTAGATTTAAGGTCTTTCTTCTATTTGTTGCTTTACTGCATTTCTATTGAGCGGTCACAAATAAACAAGATGTCTCAAAGAGACAAGACTCCAGATGGTCAAGTGTTGCCAGACACTCTCTCACTGCAGCACAGAAACACAGACAGAAATAAACAGGGAGAGAACATAGAGCAGATTTTTCTTGGTCTGATCACTAAACAAACTATTGAAAGACATGATATTCAAATCCACTGTATTCACTTCAGTTTGGAGTAGAAATCGATCATTCAATTGATGATTGATTATTTTGGTCAAGCAGGAAGGCTTTCATCAAATTTCAATATGAAGGTACAGGCAACAGACACACAACTCTTTCCATACCAAATAGATACATGAAGTTTTTTAAAAATGTATTCAAGTGCATGGTCTTTCAATTTGAGAGCAGGATTTATTGATTTCACTTTCAGATTTTGTAATGCTTTCACTCAAAGCCCTGTGCTCCCACTTCAAATAGCCCCTGCTTGTTCTTTACTCTGCTTGTGCTCAAACTGTGCACTTGGACTCTGATATTTTGTTCTTGAACAGATTTCCTGTGCTCCAGCTTCAGCGCTTCTCGCTCTCACGGTGATTTTGCACGCATGTGATACATCTGCTCTCAGAATTCTCCTCTGCGCTTTGATTATTTTTCTGCCCTCAAAATTCCCTAACCAATAGAATGCCAGGTGTAGTGTTGACGAAGGATGGGGGCACTCATGCCCTTCACAGCTTCATTTTTCACATTTGGCTAACACAGTTGTGCAACAGAAAAATTAACCAGTGACAATTTTAACAATTATTAATAATTCAAGGTATTTATTGAAGCATCACAGCTGGTAGAACACAACACCCTTTTCTATGAAGCATATTGAGGAGATGAGTACACGTGGGGAGCAGAGGGGTTATTGAATATCTTAAGCAGACAGCAGTAAACAGAGACAGTGAGACGACCTGTGACAGAGATATCAAGAGGACCACAGACACATGGAGAGCCAGAGAGAGAGAGGTGCTGAGAGTAGGTGACAAAGAGGAGACTGTCACGTTACCTGAACACAGACAGTAATGTCAAATACAGACCTCCCAGTTCTCTGTACACTATCTACTGTTTCAATCACCCCACCAACATCATGTAATGGGAATGGACACAGTAATACAGCATTTCTATAACGATACAAAACATCAGCCAGTTTCACTTGTGTAGAGGGCAGCCATCAGCTTGCACTTTCACTCATTCCTTCCATCTCATAAACTTTGTCTCTCAATTTCACTCCCTGACTTTATCTTTCCGTTCATTCCATGCTCACTGTGATGCCATGTACACTGTCTGTCTGAAACTATTTGATAATGCGGATCATACACAAAAACAAGCACAAGCACACACACACGCACAAGCACACACAGACAGAGAAGTAAACATACTCCACAGGCATGCGCGCACACACATACACACTTCTTGCTTACGCAGAGTCACTGCTTGAGGGAATACAGCCAGCAGGAGGAGAGGAGGAGAGGCAGAGACAGAACATCGTACACACACACACACACACACACACACACACACACACACACACACACACACACACACACACACACACACACACACACACACACACACACACACACACACACACACACACACACACACACACACACACACACACACAAATAAATGCACAGGCAGACTGCAGGGGGAGAGGAGAGCTCACCGCTCCAGCTTAATCAAGGTGGCAAGGTCTGCAATCAGGTAAGACACATTCATCCTCTGAAGACAGCGACAGCAAAGCCAAAACACATTTCCAGTCCATTCAAGCACTGCAAACATATGATATATGTTTTATCTCCTCACTCTAGACTACAAGTCTGAATCACCAACTACCAAACACTGTTCACATTCTGCTGTGTGTCACCTGGCACTAACAAGCATCTTTACCTTGCAACAAAACTTGCACACTCCTGCCTCATACCGGTTAGTTTCACAGGCTAACTGCAGACAAAGTTTGTAAGCAGAGGTATTTACCATGGCATGGAGGGCCCCTGGTCAGGCCTACTGTGTGTCCCTCAGCCTGTCAGAGGCACCAGGCATCAAGTCAAAGTGTGTGTGTCAAAGACTGCATGGGCATCAACACACATGGATCCCGACCTCATACACATGCCACAGCACAGCAGCATCTTGCCATACTAGCACAGCGACAGCATGCAGCCCTCTGTGTGTGTGTGGGTGTGTGTGTGTGTGTATGCACACTCAGGTTTGAATGTGTGTGTGCAATTAAGCAGAGAATTCAAGTGAATGAAAGAGTGAGTGAGAGAGCACGAGTGGCAAAATATCTGCAATCCCCACGACACAGCAGCTAAAGAACAAGACTACTGATGAAAACACTGATCACAGCAAAAAGCTTGTCTCTCCATCGCTCCTGCGCAACTCCGTCTGCTTTCTAGCCTCTCTCTCCCGCTCTCTCTCTCTCTCTCTCTTGCGCGCATACACACTCACAATCAGGTGGCGCAATGAGCGGTCTCCTCTCGCTTCCCCCCTGTCACTATGACAACTGGGTACCGTGAGCATCCTGAACAGTTGGTGGAGAGTCTGAGCAGGAAGCTCACACACCTACATTTGCGCGCGCACACAGACGCACACACACCAGCTCTGACGATTGTTGACAGATTGTCTGTCTGTCTGTCTGTCTCCCTCTCTCTCTCTCTCTCACACACACCAACACATACAGTGATTCAGTTCACAGAAGGGACAACGTCATACCCTTCAATACAGACTTCTGTTCTGACCAAATGGCCTAATCTGTGTGTTTTGAACCAGCAAATGGCTGCAAACATTCTCACAGGGATTCATCATTGTGCCACACACTCCCTGTTTGTACCAGACACTCTTCTGTACCATGTCTTTCTCAGTCCTCACTGTTCTTCCAGCCCCACCCACATGCTTTCCTATTCGGTCAAAGGGTCAGACACCAAGCGAGGACTCAATGTTTGGCTCCCAACAACTCTGAATACTGTTGTGCCGCCAGTGCTCAAACACAGGAAGTCCCCATCAGTCCAAGATAAGGTTGGAACAGCTGAAATGAGATAAACCTTTGGTTTTAGCTTTTCTTTTTAGCAAAACCCATGTTTAGTCATATTTTTTCCAGCCATTTGACTTTTTTTGCTATTCTTTCTCAATCTGAGAAAGTGTAAAATCTATGTCTACCACCATTAGATACCTTTTCAAATGTAAAGTAGCCCTCTTTTAATATTCTCCCGTAAATTGTATCTATTTAATAATATATTTTCTAGTCTAGAATCAGTGCTAACAGAATCAGCCCCCCCTCCTCCGCTGTCCCTGCGTCATCACTAAGGCCTTGGTGCCAGAGAGAAAGGACAGAAGAGGAGGGCTAGAAGAGGAGACAGAGGACACGCTCGTAAGCAGGGCATGGACGATCTGTAAAAAATGGCCTTTCCATTGGAGAAACAGTGACAGTGGGTCAGAGATTAACCCAAAAAATGAAGATGCAGACAAAAGAAGACACACATCGAGTCCCATGAACACATGCTCCATGTAAATTTGCCGTTATTAAACCACTGTCAATTACAGTTTCAACTCATTTATAGATGAGTCATATTATAATGTTCCTTTCCTGTTTTGTCCTGCCCCTGAGCTAATTTGCGCCGAGCAGATAGGAACTAAAGTTATGACTTTCATCGCAACAGCTGTGAACAAATGTTCATCAGCCCAACCACCATTATGTTCAGCACAAAAGCATCCAAGCTTTCACGAGAGCGGATCAGTGGGGTGGCAGAGCAAAAGCATCTGAATATCCATTCGTCCATCAAGGGATTTAAGATTAATTATTTTAAGATGAGGTGGAGAAGAGGAAACATCCATAAGCAGTTACCTTAGGTAGCCTCAGTCCGGTGACGTGAACGAGTTAATGCTGAAAGCATGCGAGTGAACCAAAAGCAACAAGGTGCTGCACAATCACCAACACACACACTCACACTCACACACACACACACACACACACACACACACACACAGGTAATGAAGCATAGAGAGCAGATACACCAGCAGAACTAACAGTCTACTCATCACTCTGTTCCACACCATTACAGCACCACAATGGACGGTTTGCTGCTATATTAAGTGCGTGTGTGTGTGTCCTCCTGCCAAAGAAATTATGTTCACTCTCATTATGCTTTCAGCACACACAAATTAATTTTGCTCTCCATATGACGCCTCTCCACTGGCTTAATTAATTATCTATGTTAACCCTCAATTAACCAACAGTTATTAAAACCTAAACCTTCAGTTTAATCTCAATGCCAACAGTCATGAGTTAAAAAACTTGTAAGAGGCAGATTTGTGTTCCTACAGCATCAGGTCGAAATAACAGGTAAACTATAGAACATGTTCTGGGATAACAGAGAGGCATCATGCTTTTATTTCAGAATTGCATAGACAACTCAACCTTGCTCCTTACATCCCAATGTATAGTTTTCTCATGATTACAGGATGTTGGTGGGAGTTAATATATTTTCAGTTACTACAAGGCAAGTTTCACATGTTTCTAGACTGCACCATGCAGTAAGAACTGAATATGTGCTAGCTATTGCTTTTCGTTTGATTATTGAGGTAAATGAATTGCATTCTTGACGGCTTGAACATACTCGAAAAACTCACCGAACTTTGCGGGTGCGTCATGCCTGTTGAAAATGTATGTATTCTGGAGTAATTCGAATTTGGCATGGAAAATGGCTCAACAGTGCCCCCTAAAACGCAGAAGGTCCGTCTTGTTTAACTGATCTTTACCAAATTCGGTACACACGTGTATCATCACTGGACAAAAAAAAGTCCCTAGCACCAATTTGATTAATGCAAAATTGGATTTTTGTCCATTTTACACGATGTGTATATTAACAAACTCCTCCTAGAGCTTTCATCGGATCAACTCAAATTGTGAGTTTTCGTCACACGGAGTAACCGTGGCGTGGCATCAGATTTTGATGAATCACCATCAAAACACAAGGTTGTATCTCGGACATACATGGTCCAAAGTAGCTCATCAAAGGAGCTTTTGATGACATAAAAGATGTCTTCTATGTCATCAAAGGTGCCTTCCTCATTGAGGAGAGCTGGATTCCAAGACACACCCACAACTCCAGCTCGATCCTGTGGAACAAAGTCTAGGTCATCAGCATCAGAGATTTCAGACTCAGAATCAAGACCAAGAATTAGCTCATCTTCCTCATCCTGTTCTTCATACAGCATCTTTATGACCATGTCAACCGTAAGTCTGAAATGATTGCGACCAGCAATACTAGCACTCTGGATAAAGAAAATCAAAAGCATATTCTCAAATGCTCAATCAGTCTATTAAGTATATACTGTTATATTTCGAGTTTTATTTTCTTGATCTAGCTATGTTTAGCTAACCAGAAAAGAAGCTAGCTAGCTAACAGCTAGTTAGTATTGTACATATTTGTCTTTCTCACTAGTAATGGATTGTAAGATAAGACTTACATGCATCAGATGTGAAAAAGCAGCTGGGTGAAATGAATGGTAGGTGTTCCGTAGTGAATACATACTGTATGGGTCATTTTGTACCCGTTTGTTTATAAAGTAAGAAAGGACAAAGTAAAATAATGATTTGTGGTAATCAAAAAAAAACATGCTGCGTTTTTTCTGTTCGCATCTTTCTGCTCTCAGAAAAAAAACATAGCTTAGTAGAGGAAGGTGGAGGGATATAACGGGCAGATGAGAGAGGACAAAGAAGGACCACCATGTAGACAGGAGCTGGGGGTCCAATTTACCTGGTGGGACCCAGAGTGGGGGCCAGGGAAGAGGAGGTTTAGGCCTGGGTCACTGCATGCACCCCCAGGCTGAGTACCTTGCCCCCAGCACGGTGGTGATGAGTGAACACACAGAAGCTGGATATAGTCCGTTTTCTAGGTTTAAAATACACCATACACACACTGCTGGCACACACGTGTAGGTTGATGGTCTCAGAGCAGAACAAGAGGGAGACAGGGAGAATGTAAAAGAAAGAAAAGGAAAAGTAGAAGACGGGGAGATAATCAAAGCTACACCAAATTCTCTTCTGAATGCTCTCAGCAGACTCAACAAACAACCCCCCCGACAAATTGTCAATCAGAAGCCTTTGAAGGGACTGGCAGATTTGTTATGATAGGTCTTGGTGACAGCTGAATGGATGGCAGCGCAGAAAGGCTTCTCATCTTACAGGGGAGGGGGAGAGAGCGGCTGATTGATTGATAGAGAGACAGAGTGAGGAACTCTCCCATGATGCAACATGATGGGACCTAGTTTACATTTGCATGCTTTATGATGTTGTGTTGAGCAATACACAATCATTAGATGTGGACAGATATATATATATATGAGAGTTAAAAATATATAGGTTGTAGCTAATAATATATAGCTTTACAGCATTAAATCTAATTTAAATGTATTCTAAAGGTAAACAGAAGCCAGCGAGTAGATGTTCAAATCGGAATGTGTTTTGTTTCAGTTTCAGTATAGAGACATAGAGAGATCAAGCAAGTTTAAGTGGAACAGTTATATGTATAAAATGATGGTAAAGAAGAAAGGAATCATATTAGGAGAAAGCTCAATTATGTAAAACAGGATACTGGTGAGAATAAAAGAAGAAAGAAAAACAAAAGGGAATAAGACAAAATTTGGATGGATGTGACCACTGAGAAAAAAGACATGAATGAACAGATGAGGGACAAAAGCTAGAACATAGAAGCAGGAGTGAAGCATGAGACACGAACTTGTGACAGCCCTGTGAGTGTAGGGAACACAGGGAGCATTCTGCTAGTCATAATACCACAGAGCAACTCACAGCCACAAACAGACATATACATTCTGTGGAAAGCTCGTGCTACAAAAGATCAGGAGACCAGGTCACAACTTTCAAAGTCAAGTTCAAGTCAAATTTTCATAATGGCAGCTGACCCCTTGATAAACTGAGTAGCACATCCACACTCACACATTCAGGCATGTCAATTTTAGCTGTTAAACAAATCTGTAATAATGAAGACTGATGAGATTTAGTCACCATTTCTGGGTTAGAGCAGCATTTTACTGTGTCAAATAGACTTCTGCAGGGATATTCACTTATTATTATTATATATACACACGATTATAGCAAATACAAATGCCATGATAAGTCTGTGGTATTTCAATCAATTCTTTGTTTACCACTGTTTCAATACCATCAGTATGCCATAATTTTCTTTAATAAGCTTTTGTATTAACCACAGACTGTATGTAAGGTGACAACCCCCCAAAAGTGAAGGCAAAGCAGCTCGAATGACCCCCGGTGGCTGGTTGTTGTGTAGGTCGTAAACCCCACCTCCTCCATGTTAGCAGATGAGACACGGAAAAAAATTAAAAGTAAAAATACTCCAATCTGCAATTTTAGGTTGTTCTTATCACACGGATGTATGTCCAAGTGCTCATTGTGTGTTCATTCTGGTAAGTTTGGTTTTACTTCCCTATGAGATATTAGAAAAACTAAGTGAAATGATTGACAACTGAGACAAACACTAACACAGAAACTAACCATCTATTCCATTGTAAACTGACTAGCATTATTTATGCTTCAAATGTAAAGTAAATAAGAGTGACAAACATATTAACAAATACTAAACATCTGTTAAAAGACAGTCCTGTTAGAACACTATGCTAAATTGCTACAAATATGTTGCCTTTTGACACTGTAGTGTGCCAGAAATGAAGGTTCACTTCTCAGCAATTACACACTGAGCTGTGAGAAGATGAGAACACCCATGTGAAGCTACTGATCTGTACAAATCAAAGGCATCATTACCATGCATAAATAGGCAGGATGAAAGGGAGCGAGACGCCTGTTATTTAGTGATTCACAACGTCAACTGGGGACTAGAGACATATTATTATATCGAAACAAAAGTCAAAAACAAACTAGTCAGACTGATGATTGAGTGTGATCTCAAGTGTGCTTGTGATGTGCAAGAAAATGTATGTATGTCAAGGGAAAAAAACCATAAACATCAAAGAACTACACAAGCCACAAAGAGATTTTAGAGATAAATATGTGAGAGCTGCATGAAATGGATCTTATGCAGATATGAAATGAGGTTAGATCTGGCAAAAAGGGGAGAAAGAATACCCTGGTGATCAAACGGGCACACAGAAAAACCTGAATATATTCGAGGACAGAAAGAATAAACTTTGTGAATAAAAGAGCTCATTGAACACAGAATAGACTACAGTCTAACAATCCTCTGCTGTTGCCTAGGTTACCGCCTCTAGTGGGCGACCAGTGTTGACGAAAGGTGACTGTGAGAGACTAACATAAACAAACATGGAGGGTGAGGTACAGGAGAAAATGTGATGACAGAGGAGGTGTATTATTTTCTATCCTCTGTTTTTGTGTTGTGAGCCAAAGATGCCTTCTCTGAATGACTCAGAGAGTCAGAGACAAGATCTGACCCCTTGATTTAATTCCAACTCTTAAAATTCAGGATGTTGGTCTGTATTTAAAATGTGCCTTCGTCTACTATAGCCTTTTTCTGAAGCATAAGATTTGTGGACACGTGAGCTGCTTTCAGACATGCACTGAACTCTGCAGTTCCTCCGTATTGTCTCCGGAGGAGGTGCATGTGTGAACGCAAATGTCCGAGTGAGACACTCTGTACTTTCTGTGGACTTTATCCACCTGGCCTCCTAGTATAATGTCCGTAGAAATCCAAGAGAAGTCGATGTGTGGACACAGTGAGTGTCTTCAAACACGCAAAAACAAATATCTCCCGGTGAAAAAGCGCCGTCATACACGTAGAAGACATCGACGAATGTGTCGAGAGAGTTTGTGGTGAAAAGAGCTGATGTCAGACTCATGGTGCTGTAAACATGATAACCTGAGTTAATACGTCACTTCCTGCCTGTCTGCTGCACCCGGCTGCTCCACCTCTCACCTGAATAATACAGAGGATTGGTTGCTGTTGTGAACGCGGAAAACCTCCCGCTGTGTTGTTCATGCGTGAAAGGCAGACTACGGGTAAACTCAGTAGCCAATTCTGAAGATTTTCAATGTTTTATCGGTTTTAGGTGTGGATCATGTCACCAATACAAAATTGAGAAAATAAGATCTGCGGTCCCAAATCCAGATTAAATGGGCATGGCTTGTTGAAACAACTGTTGTCCCTGTGCGGGTGGAAAGGAGCACAGTAAACTCCTTAAATAACTGGGACACCACAAAAGCAGCAGACAGTTCTACAAATGACTGACCTCACAACACAAGCAAAGACTGGACAGCTTGAAGAGAATAGTATTGGGCAACTGAGGGCCTGAAGCAGCTGAAGGGGCTGGAGGCCTGGAGTTTTTTTATTCCAACCACTTGTATACATTTGATTTTACTGACCACAACGCAGCAGCATTACTGTTCAATCCCAACTCCACCAGGAATACATTAGTTGCTTGCTACCTTATAATACATAGCTGCAGATAGAGCACAAGTAGCAATAATAACATTTTATCATAGTGTTATTTTGTGCGTGTGTGATTGCAAGATGGAATCCTAACGTGGTGTGAGTCAATGGCTTTTTTGCAAGTGTGGCAGTTGAAGGCTGAATTCATTAAAACCATTGCACCAAAATAGGTGTACGCCGTCAAAACAATTCCTCAAATAGTTCATGTTTATATAATGAAAACATTATGAGCATAGGAGGTGTCCTCGATATGTGTCCTCGTGATATTGGTGCATATTAAGGCAAAACTCCAGACCCCATTTCCTCTGTATTTGATAAAAATAACCTTTCCAGTCATGTAAACAGAAATAGTATGTGTAGCAGTTAGCTTTGCGATCATGACAGATGTACAGGTGGAAATGGGTCGGATTAAAAACTATATGTAAGCAGCAGCAACGACAGTGTAATACTAGCAATGCATCACAGCTACATACACAGCTAGATTCTCAGAGAACTAATGCTGTAAAATTGTACAATGAACCCCCTAACGCGGTGCATTATTAAAAGAGTCTGTCCATCTGTCCATACATCCATCCATTAGCTACACCACTTATTCTTTGTGGGTCGCAGGGGAGCTATAGGGCTAATTACAGTTGAAATTAGGAGAGAGGCGAGAAACACACTGGTTATTCAAAGAGTGATATTCACATTAAGAATTGACCCCAAAGCAGTTACATTAATGTAGGCAACTTTTCATTTTACATTAAAGTGCTTTTTTTATTCCAGAGCAGAGGGTGTAAAATCCCTGTTTAGTCATTTCCCATTCTTAATAATGATATTCACACATCTGATCACTGTGCCACAAGCACATTCATGTAACAATTAAGAAAATGTTTCCATCTTAAATGTTGTTGAGATGGGATACACACGGGGAAGGTGAGCGGTGTATGTCGTTTTACAGCATGAATCAATTGCAGCTTGCTACTGTACGGCTTCTTCTGTGTTCGATCACAGTCATTAGTATTCATGTTGGTTCACTGACTATGCAGCATTACAGTCGCTACTAACAGCAGCTCCACTTAAAACTTGCATTCTGTCCTAAAACCTAAGCATATATCTTGCAGTGCAGACCATAGTTGAAAAGGAGGATGTGACTTGATACTTGGATAAATATATGTCACTGAACTTTGAAAAAACAGGTGAAACAGATCTTTTGCAGTTACAGAAACAAAGCTGAAACCAGTGTTACCACAGGCCATGCAAACAGCCCAGTCCAAACAGGCATGTTTAGTATGGGCACTGCAGTAGTAGATATCATGTGGAAAATATCACTTTTCATTTTTAAAAGCTGATCAAATCAGATGACTCTCACATGCTACCACACGTACACACACACACCACTGGATTGAGACCCTCCTCAAGGCATGGGGATCGTGAACTTGAGTCCTCCTATATCTCATGTCTACTCACAATAGCTTCTCTTGTAGGAGACTTTTTTTCCAAGGCCGAAATTCTCCTTAGTACATCAACAGCCTACAGCTCTACCTCATACACCTTTATGATCTATTTGTGACAGTAGTGTTAGAGTAGAGCCCATTGTTCAGCTCAAAATCTTGTGATCCACTCATGAGCAAACCCATCTGTATCTCTGCTTGATCAAAGCCAAACGCCGGGAACATCCTTTTAGGCTAAATCCTGAGACACCCTGTTTTAAGGTTAACTTGGATTTTAGGCACAATAATACCTGTATAATATTTGTACAATCACTAGGGAGTTTATTATGTACACTAAACTCTCACAGTCTAATACAACAGTCCCTCCATGATGATCATAACATTTAGTTTTCATTGGAATTGTTTTAGGAAATGTTGATATAACTATTTAATCTTTTTGAAGGATGTAATTTGTTATACTGTTGAATTGTTTTTCAGTGTCCAGGCAATGCTCTGTTATGAATATAACAAGCGATGGCCCCATTTAACAGTACAATAGAAACACCTGTCCAAGTATTTAGTTTTTATGTACCTACATCAAAATGACCATTTAAAGGGAATATGAAATCCGAATCTGAAGTTTTGCAACGGCAGATTTAAAAATGACCATAAAATTAAATCACAATCTCATGAAAACAGATTTAAATGTAGGATTTCTTGCAGGGCTGTTGCACTGGACTGTATTAGCTAGATGTTCCTAATAAATTGCTTTAAATGTACATTATGGTGTGTCACCTAGTAGATTCCAAGTTATTCAGCTCAAAAAGCACCTTATAAATTTAGGATTCCATTGAAGGAATTGAAATTATAGCTCTAATGCATAAAACTGCGCTATTGTGCAGTGCATGGTAACATCTGCAATGAGATTTAAATTTTACACAAGTTTTCACAATATTAAAACAACATTTCACATCATAAATGAGCTTCTAATAACCATGTGTATCACAGACTGTGATACATGATGAGAAATGTTAATCAGAAGAATGTAACAAATAAATCACTACTTGGGACACACTGCTATACATTTATGTCACATCTCATACTCAGGTTATTGCAACAAACAACTTCAAGCTCACCACATCAAAATATAAGGTGCACGTAGAGACTACAAATAATAGAACTAAGTCACACAAACACAGAACTTTTTTATAACCAACCTTCTCCAGCTTTTCAAAATGCTCCCTCAGGAACTTCATAGGACGCTCAGGCTTAGCGATGCAGAGGTTCACTATGCACTCTTTGAGGATCTGCTGGATGTTGTGCTTCTGCACAAAAATTTCACAGCCCTTCAAACTCTCGTCGTCTTCCAGAGTGGAGGAGGAGGTGGCCATCTTATCTTTTATCTCTGTGGCAGTGGGAGAAAACAGGGTGGACCATGAGAGGAGGGGAGGGAGAGCAGAACAGAGACGAGGGCAGAACAGGGCAGCAGGGGATTACAACACAAAATAGTTGAGAGGGGCAAAATGCGGAGTGCATGTTGTATGGTAAGCAGGGAAAAGGGGAGAGAAAAGAAGAGCAATGGTACGTGGGAAGGAGGTAACTGGACATTTTACACCATGTCGCCTATGTTTCCTGTGAAGGACCTCATGGCATGAACTGTCGTAAGATGGCAAGATTGTTACAGGTATATGTAACCTGTTTTTTTTCCGCTGAAGAAGACTGATAACTTAAAAAGACAATCATTAAGTTAGTGTATCAGTTGTAGGTTTGGTCAATATGACAATATAGGCAATTTAAATTTGACTGTGATCTCACTGATACAGTTTAACCAGGACAGTTTGCCATACTACCATAGTAAATGTCAAGGTAGCTCCCCTGAGTGTATTACACCTCTGTGGTTAGGGTTAGGGGTTGCTGTGATTTTTTGGCTCTAAAATGAAGATGCACCTTGATTTGTCCAGTTTGATTTTGCAATGAATTTATCTATAAACATTTTCTCGAATCGTTCTCCCCCCCCAAAACAAAACACTATATAACGATGCAGATCACAAAATATGATTACATGTGACAAGACGAGGCTTTTAATTCTAACCACGCACTCTTGTTTGGTTGACATCTTGAAATTGCATCCCTGAACTTTCCAGGGAATATGGAGTGATTTGGTAACGTAAACACCTCTACATGTGGAAGTGAAGCAGACATGTCACAGTGCATGACAGCTCCCATCAGCCTCGTTATCTCAGACAATAAGGACACAGTCTATCACATATCGAGCCAGGAAGCTGAGCAGGATGGGGCTAGCTGTTCACTACTAAACCTGAATCACTTCCTCAATGGGAAATCGCGATGCTACGGTTAATATTGCATAATAAATCACACCGAGACATCACATCGGGACATGGCCTCTGCTGAGTGCAGTTTCTTCACCTCTAACAGCAGAGCAGTGCCCACACTTAGCATGTTTAGCTCCTGTGAAGCTAGTGATGACACCGGGCACCTGTTCAGCTGCAGTCAACACACAGGCTAACCCAGCTAGCCTTGCTAACCTCACAATGACAACCAAACAAACAACGAAGTGGAATTCACTGCGACTGCCGCGGCGTCACAGCCACGTTTAAATAAATAAATATATATATATATATATATGGTAGAGTTCATAATAGCAGGGCGGTGGAGTCGGTGCTCTCCCTACCGTTATTTTGCGGAGGATGCTCGGTGAGAAAACACCTCTGTGTCGGTGGGAGACAGGAGAGGGACACGGTGTGTTAGTGGATGATGATGATGCTGCTGCTGCTGCTGCTGCTGCCACGGCTCTGCGTCAGTCCCGATGACGTCAATCTGTCATCTCCACCGCAGCGGCGCTGTCTCGAGGAGGCAGCGAGCACGCGCAAGGCACGTTTACAGGTAGAACGCGTTAAAGGAAACATCCGCCCTAAAAACCAAGTGGAGTGGCCTCAGGCACAGTAAGCATCCATGCAGATCTCTCTCTGGACCACAATAACAGGCTGCCTGCAGTGAAATCATACCCCCAAAAATATATGACATTTTTCTTGCATAAACTTTACCTAACCTCAGGTAAAAAAATCTTTCAAGGAAACATCCTCCCTTAAAAGAATTGGGACGAAGCTTATTGTACCACTTACTATTCATCATGTGTGGACAGAATGTTCATACTCTGCATTTATTTAATTTTATTCTATATATTTTAACTTGTAAATGCTTTATTTTGTTTATCCTATTGTCCTGCTTATATTTCTTTACTCTCTTGTCTGACCTGCCTGCTGCTTGTCTGACCTGCCTGCTGCTGTAACAAGAGGATTTCCGCGATGTGTGGATAAATAAAGTTCTATCTAATCTAATCGAACAAGCTGCCTGCAGTGAAATCATACCAAACAAATTTATTTGAAAATATGAGTTTTGCATAAACTTGACCTAACCTCAGGTAAAAAAAATCTTTAAAGAAGACATCCTCCCTAAAAAGAAGTGGGACGAAGCTTATTGTACTTAACAAGCTGTCTGCAGTGAAATAATATTTTATGTAAAAACATTTTTTTACAAAAACTTCATCCAACCTTTTACAGAAGTGTAACATTGGGACACTTAATTTCAGCATTTATTCCTATTATACCTGCCAGTTTGCAGGTTATAAAATCTTCATAAGAAACATCCACTTCAGGTATTGTTGAACAGGTTTTTATTATTTTTCCTAAACAACAAAATAAATAACTTTTTTAAATAAACGTCATCTACCTACCTCTTTTACAGATGTGTAACTTTGGGACAACTTTTTAAGTATTTATTCATTTTATATCTGCCAGTTTGCAGATTCATTCAGTTTTTGAAATCATGATTTAAATCATTAAATCTAAATTATATTCATGTTCATAAATTCCTGCCTTTTAAAGCAATCATTAATTCTAAAAGAAAAGAAAAGTTGGACATAGTGTGACTTCAAGTAGTCAAGTGGGACAGTGGGTTTTTTTTCTTTCAATTTTTTGGGGGGCAAATCTCTCTTTAAACTTCAATAACCTTCAAACATTTAGTTTCTACAAAAACTTCCTCTACTGGCCCTTTTTTCATATGTGTAACTGTGTGACACTTGATTGTAGCATTTTAGATGTAGACATTGTGTTTATGAATACCAATAAAGTTTGAGATTTTGAACCGGAAGCTGTCGTAAAGCAGTCGTTTGTTTGTCGTGCAGATGCTGGTTCCCATAACAACAGTCAAGATGGCAGCGATGGCGGCGGGAGACGAACATGCTGCCGCTGATGTTTTGAGAGGACTCGCTCGACAGTTGAACTGTTTGAACGAAGACAACATGTCGACCCGCAGGAGGGCCCTGGACCAGATCAAGAGGGAGACCGTCGACGGAGGACTTTCCGGCGGCGTCTTACAGGAGCTTTTCTCTGCGCTGCTCAAGCCTCTCCTCAAGTGCCTGTCAGATCCGAGCGAACGGTGCAGAGACACAGCGATAGCGACGATCGCAGAGTTTATCCGCTGCGTCCCCAGGCCGGAGGAGTCGCTGCCTTATCTCATGCCCTGCCTGGCTCAGCGGTTTGGGGAGAAAGAGATCCTGGAGCCCGCGGAGGAGCTTCGGCTGTCGGCCGTGGAGCTGCTCTCTCTGACGGTGGAGTTGTGCGGGAAGCACCTGGCGCCGTATCTGACCGAAATGATCAACATACTGCAGCGAGCCATCGTCGATCCCTTCCCGGATGTCAAAAGAGAAAGCTGCAGATGCGCAGTGGAGTTTGCGACGCGTGTTCCAGGTTCGCGTTGTTGATAGGAGTCTGTCGCCATGGTTTCCTGACACGCAGACGCCGAGTGGCTGGAATGAATAATTGATTTGTAGTCATCAATACAATCCACATCCTTCAAATAACCTCCTAACGTAGAACGAGATATCAATAGATAAGTTAATGTTAAAAAAAGAAGTTAATTTGTCATTTGTTTCAGTGCTTCTCACTTTTTTGGGGGGGGGGCTTGTGTTAACTGTAATAATTATATTTGACAGCATTTCACTATTCGACAGTCAGATCATTTCACTTACTTGTGCAACTTTGGATAAATTGTTTATTTGGTTCACGTTGTCAAAAACTCAAGAATAATCAATAGTTCAGCATTTGAAATCATAAAACCTGAGCAACATAATAATGCTAATCTAACCAAGATCCCAGGATACATCCAGTCTCTATTGATTCTGTATAAATATTTTTTAAAGTGCTATGGTAACTAGTTTGAATAAACCGATGTGTATTTCTCTTTCTCCTTAGAGCACTTTCATATGCAAGCTGAGAACCTGGTCAAGCCTCTGATGCAGACGATTTCCCATCAGCACTCCAGAGTACGAGTGTCTGTCATAGAAACCACCGGGGCCGTCATTCAGCATGGCACTGGGAAAAATGTGGATGACGTCCTCTCTCACATGGCACAGAGACTGTTCGACAACTCGCCACAGGTTCCAATTTCTACAAATAATCTATTGTCAAAAACTCCCACTCTGTGTCATTACAAGTTCAGCTTATTAAGCTTTTCACCCTGAACTAATACTTTACCTCCTGTGGCACAGGTGAGGAAAGCTGTGACTGTAGTTGTTGGAAATTGGCTACTTCACATGAGAGACAGATACTCTTATTTCCACAAACTCATCCCGCTCCTGCTGAGCAACATCAACGATGAGATCCCAGAAATAAGGTATTATACTGCAGACATACTTCCCCTTACTGCATAATATAACATGCCACTGCTCACGTGCTATTCTTCAGGTCAGGGGGAGTTTGATGATCTAAATATCTATAAAATGTCTCTAACATGTGTTTGCACTCCCTTGTTGCAGACTTCTAGCAGCTGATTTATGGAGACAGGTAGGAGCACAGTGGGAGAAGGAGAATGAGGACGACATTAAGGATAAGATGGACTTCCTCCTCACCCCACCTCCCTTCTACCCAGCAGGAGGTCAGTCACAGCTGGCAAAGCAGCAGCTTCTCTGCCACTCTGTCATTTTAAATTCAGATAGTCAACGTGGGAGAGAGATAGAGTCCAAACTTAATGGAATGAATCAAGAATAACTTTGACCATTAAGTTCCCCTGTTAATGGATTTCAGATTTACATATTCATTTATATATGGTTCTAAAAGTTGTTATTTTTGGTGCCCTACAGATATTTGCCTCAAGGGTAAGATTTATTTACTCTCTGTCTCTTGGCTCATCCTCAGTCATTTGATCTGGCTATCTCACTGTAAACTGGGTCAGTTGCCGAGAGAGTCTTATAAATATACTGTGTGAGTTGTTGGCATTAGTGCGATTAAACTCTATTCCATGTGTGTGGAGAGACAGGGGATCAGACAGCTGTGCTGTTTGTTTTTGTTCCTATCTAAACTCAAGACCCTTAATGGTTATCTTCATGTTTCTTTATTGGATATCAGCCGTGTGCGTTAAAGTCTTAAAAAGTGTTAATATGTCTTACATAAACTAATAACCTAATAACTAAGCCAAGGAGGTTTTGTTGTCATATGCCACATCACACAAAAACGACCAGACTGATTATCACAGAACTGGTCGAAGGGTCTGGTATGCGTCAGGGAAGAACTCATTCAATTTTGGTAATAAGCAGAGGCATATTTAGAGGAGTGATATCTATGAGTGTGTGCAATTTGGTGCAGCTTTATAGAATTTAAGGGGACTGTTTGGCCTTGAAAAGATGGTGGATGCACTTGCTCTACTGAGTGCTATTCTAGTTACATTTGTGTTTGACCTCCAGCACTTCAACATGCTCTGTATGAGATGTTAAAGAGAAGAAATCCAATCAAGTATCCAGTTATATTCAGTTTGGCAAGCTGACGAGAGGCTGAAAGTGAAATCACACTGTAGTCTAGTATAAGTTCTGTTTATGAAATGTGCGCAGGTTTCATCCCACTTGTGTCAAGGGCAATTTTGACACTTGCTTACCAGAGCATCATGCAAATTCTAGTGAGGGGCATTTGTGGCTGTTGTGCAGCTGTTGGCATTTGTGGCTGTTGTGCTGGTGGAGGAGGTAGCATTGAGAGATCACTGCTGCCTCCTAAAGATCTTGTGAGCATCCATTGTTGCTATTAGAGATGAAACTGTGTAACAATGTTTTATCATGATTATAGCGACCAAAATCCTCATGGCTATCGGTATTATCACAGTATTGTTAAAATGTGTTGAAAATGAAAAGGTTCTTTCCACCACCACATTTTTACATTTTTAAATGCATGTTTGCTGTGCCTGGGTCTTGGGGAGTTGCTAACTCAGGTTGATGTTGGACAGTATCAACCAAATCACCATGGTAATTTAAACTGAAACGGTACAACTAACCATAGGGAATTTTACCACGGTATAGTGCGAGACTGGTAACCGCTTCATATAGTCGCCATTTTTCAAAACAGCAGTGAGGAAAAAACTTCATGCTAAGCCTGTATGATGCAAACACTGGATTGTCTAGACAGAGCTGGTGTTTACCTGGTGAAATGATCTGAGCAGTAATATCCTTGATATCCGGCTTAAGCTCAGACCATAAATTCAGAGTTTCTTACATCCTGTAAGATGATCTCTTTGGCTCTTTGAGTAGATGGATTAATTAAGGTGAAATCTAAGTTTGGAATGGTGTACCATGAATTCCAGTGTTACAACACAGATAAGCTTCCAGGTGCATCGGCTTCACTGGTCTGTCCTCCAGCATAATAAATACCCGTCACACCACTTCAATGCAAATGTAAATGCAATCCCCTCCACGTTGCTGCATTAAATCATGTCTCATGTAGTAATAAACGATATAGTAAAAACACAAAGCTTCGAGTGACAGCGTCGTTTTTCAGGGCAGGCACTGGCTTGGAAAGATAAGTGTCTGCCCTGGGGCTGGGAATGAGTGTGAACCTGAACGTGGTCACCACGGCTTACCTGTGGAGCCTGGATAAGTGTGTTAATGTGTGTGTCAGGGGCAGAGTTCTTGGGCCCTGCATTTTGGTTAAAGATCATATACATGTCCCACAGCTACATGTGACAATGGGGATGAATATGCGCTGTGCCTGGGGACAGGAAAGGAAAGAAAAGGGAAGGGAAGGAAGGCCCTCTCTATCTCTCTCCCTCTTTTTCTTTCTCTTTCGTGCCATCATAAATCTGCCGGGCCTCCCAGTGTGAAGAGGTCACTGTTAGACAGGGAGAGACGACCAGAAAGGAGCTTGTTTTGTCTTGTCCTGGTGTGTTTCTCTGATTTATCTCTGTCTTCCTTTAGTCCCGTCTTCCTCTCTCATTAGTGTGCCTTTATGGAGAAGAATGAGGGGAGGGAGAGCGCGATGCAGGATTTGAAATGTAGGTTGAGAATGCGTTTCACTTGCTCTGACAAGTCCCTCATGGGTAAATCTTAATTGTAAAACATTACGTGTAGAAATGTGACGAGCTGGAGTTCAGTCAGCAGACATTTAAAAACCTGTGAATCAGCGATATTTATAATAGTAATAAGAATAAAACTTAATTTCTAAGTACCTAAGGAAAGGAAAAAACGCATCCCTATAAAAACATGTTTTGAGCAATAGTTTTAAAATCTAATCTCCACAGGCGAGGAATTCCAGAGCCTCGGGGTCCTGATGGCAAAAGCCTGGTCACCCTTTGTTACAAGCCTTGATTTAGGAACTACTTGCAAGTGTTGGTTTACAACTTCTACAAGTTACAACTCCATACATAGACAAGGGAATTCAGACAGAAAACATGTTGCGTTTTGAGCTAATGAAACCCGACAACTTGACCATCTCTTGGAGATTGTTCAGTCATTCACTAACTGAAGGAGAAGTAGATGAAGCGGCTGAGAGAGAGTTAAATATATAACTAATAAATGTTCCAAATATGACAAACTGTTAAGCAGTTGTAGAAGAGAATGCAAAGTTGAATGTTCTTCATTTTTCTCCTCCAGTGGAGCGTCCGGGGCTGGGCTGCAGAGAGCTGGTGATCAGAAATCTGGGCAGACTGGTGCCAGCCATCACCCACGATGTCACCGACTGGCTGGTGCCCACGCGGGTCCGGACGTCTCAGCTGCTTTCTGTGCTGCTGCTCCACGCCGAGGACCACAACACGCAGCATCTGCAGCCTCTCCTGGCCACTCTCTATCGGGCCTGCACCGACACCGAGAGGGACGTCGTCAGCAATGTGGGTTTGAGAAGAGCGCAGTGGAGTGTGTGACTTCCAGTTTTAAACACTAAAAAAAAGTAAATCTGGTTTGCATGGTGCACAGTAAGAAATGCCTCGTTTAATATTCTAATTCACATCAATCTGCACTGGGAATAAATAAATCCTACTCATCAGATTAGCTGTTATGCATCACACTATATTTCTTTTTTAGTCATTCTTAATAGAATCATTTTATGAAATTTCAATCATGACTGAATGATCTCCGGACACATCGGTTGAGCTTTGAGTCAACACCTCTAGTAGCATTTCGTCGGTTTCTCTCGGTTGTAAATTTACACTGCATCCAGCTGAGCTCAAGGACTTTGGATGCACCTGTCAACATAGGAGAATTGTGTGGATGTTTGATGTGCTGCAAATTAAAAGCACTCTTCCTGTTGTTCTCCTCCTCCTCTATACTCCCTCATGTCTCTCTTCACTCTCCTCCTCTCTCTCTTTGCTTACATCCAGTGCCTGGCTGCTGCTAAACTGTTGGGGACCTTTGTCCTTCCGGCCGCCTTCCTCAAGCTGCTGCTGGATCACGTGACAACGCCCCAGTCTTCCTCTCATCCCTGGGCCCCCCTCATGGTGCTGGCTGCGGTGCTGGGTGGCTGCTCCCGACCCCTCCTTAAACCACATCTTGAGCAGATTGCCAACACACTGGCTCAGCCCGACGTCTGCCAGGAATATCAACAGGTCAGCAGAGGGAGGCGTGGGTTTGGTTGTGGCTGAGCTGTTTTTAGCTTTTTTTTTATTTACCTGTGAATGCACATCCTACTGTTGTCAACTGAAGCAAAAAGGAAATTTACTGTGGAAAGGGAGGGAGTTGATGTTTTAATGATCAAAAGATCACAGATTTTCCCGGTTTGCTCTGCCCACATTGGTTGCCTTGTCTTGATTCTCCCCCTGATCTGTGGGCACCAGCTGTTTCTCTTCCAGTCTTGTTCGGTGATCTTGGCAGTGTCACAGGAGGTCATCACTCACTCTGTGTACCTTACTGCTCTTATTTTTGGCATTGAAAGTTCAGCAGTCAAACAGTACATTTCTTGCCTAATTTGTCCCACATGGAAATAGGTTTCATGATAAGATGCCACATCTCTTTAGCGGAAGACTTTTTCAGGAGTTTTGAATAGCACTTCTGTACACAGTGAGTTCAGCGGGTTTGCGGCTGAGTAATTCTACAAAATGCCGACCCAGCAAAAGCGACGGTCCGGCCACATGGTGTTTTTCAAAACTAACATTTCAAATCTGCGATCAAAACCTCTCTGCTCACACGCAAGTGGGAGATGGGCCCCCACAATGTTCAACGTCTCTTTAGTTTTTATTTTTCTTACATAGCAGTAGAAATTATAAAAGAAATGCCTTTGGAGTTTCTCTGCAAATAACGGTCTGCCTCTGGAAAAGTCCCATCGAGTCCGCAGCAGTATCATCCCTGCTTCCTGTACTTCCAAATATGTTTCCCCTTCAGAATCAAAATAACAGTTTCCTGGCAGAGAGCTATTTTCTGATCCTGCTGCACTATTGACTCACCTACACCCCTGACCCCACCCTGCTCTCAGTGAGGCCAGCAAGAATTTCCTCCCAGGGATAATAATAACAAAAATCCACTAATTTCACGTGACCCCTGCTCGGCTGCTCTGACCCCCCCCCCCGGAGCAGACAAGGCAGTGCACAGTCTTTGTCTTTTTTTTTATAGCCATGTGTCAGGTCTCAGCACCGGACTGTGGTTCAGCCGTGCCATTGAAAGAATCCCTGAAATTTCAAAGCCTGCCTGGTCAAGGCCAGTGATAAATGAGGAGGGAAGTTGACCCCCTTCTGTCCTCTCTGGTCGTTTTCCAGCAGGGTCAACCAGAGAAAGAACTAACAGGACGGGACAGTCACACGTTTTCGCACAGATGGAGGCAGACCTCTGCTTCCTCTCGGTCTGTTCCTCCATCTATCTCCCTCTGTCATTCTCTCTGTCTCTGTTTCTGAGGGCAAAGCGTAGAGGGGTTGCGATTCAAGAGATCACCCAGACACAGCACCTGCAACATTCCTCGACAACATACAGGGTTCATAGCGGGGAGCAGGGCCAGATCACTGTGTGCCTGTAAATAACACCCCTCGAGACAGGAGCACCTGCATCCCTCTCTCCCTCTTTCTCTCCGTGCCGAAACGCTGATCCAGAACATTGTGCACCCGCCTGCCGCAGAGTTGTCTGCAGACACAAATAGCGAAGTAAAACAAAAAAAGGAGACTCGATACCCTGATTTTATTATATTTTCCTTTTTTTTTTCTTTAAATAAGGCATCTTAAGAACTTTATAAGAATGTGCATTTGGATTCAACTTGAGAGAGTTATGTGCCTTGAAATTGGACTTGGTCAAAATGAAGCCTGTTAAAAAATGAAATATAAATAATCATCAAAGTGAGCAGGGGCAGGGGGAGCAGCAAGGCTCAGCGGGGAGTTCAGGGAACAACCATAAGATTTGGAGGCTGATATATGAGGCTTCGCCGCGACTTAACTTCACCGACTCTTTCAACTCCCTGTTTTCTTTTCTCCATTTCGGTAGGGGGAAAAAAGACAGCTTAGAAAAATAAATGGCAGATGCTTGGCAAAAAAAATACAAATATTAGTTTTAAGTTGAAGATGATGTCAAGTGCTTAAGGGAAAGTAAAAGGCGAGCCAGTGGTTTGTGAAGCCGCTGTGCTCTGAGGTGACCTGTTTAGATTAGATTGCTTATGGATCACATATGGGCTTCTTTTTATAGGGGTTCTCCACAGAGGAGACACAAACCCACACCATCACACACACACAACCGAGAGTCGCTATGCTGTGAGCTGCCATAATGAAGCAGACTTCACAATATCTGCGGGGCTGGTATGATTTAGTAAAGATAGTGGTGAGGAGGAGGAGGATCGGCATAAAGAAGAGGCCTGACAATGAGTTAGGATGCATATTTCCAGCCAGGCTTGATAACAGTGAGCATACTGTCTTTAAAAAGTGCTTAACCTCCAGTCGCCCAGTGATCAGAGTGAAAGGTCGTAAAAAAGGAAAAGCTCCGTCTCTTTTAATGTTGTCTGTGCATTTCACAATGTCACATCGTCCCGTTTTCTGCTGAATACACGAGCGTTAACATAACTCCATACATCAGCGTGTCTCCGGCGTGCCTCCCCTTTGTCATGAATGACAGCCGAGCACCGCTCACTGCTCTGCTGAACGACAGATAAAGAGAGGAGAAGAAAGGCGGGAGAGCAAACTTTACCTTCGTGCAAGGGGTCAGCACCACATCCACTACCGCTGTTTGTTTTCCCATTGCCTTGGCAACATCAGTAGCTTTGGGGGGTGAGCGCCCCACTGGATAGGAATCTATCGCCTTGTGGTATGGCTCCTGAAAGTGGAGTTGTGTGTGGGTGTGTAATTGATGTATCCAGTGGTGGACACACACACACACACACACACACACAGTGTAATGAGGCCCCTGAAGCGTGCCCAGGCCAATGAAACCAGGTGTATCTTGCCTTGCTCCAGGTGTCCACATAGTCATTACACTGCACCACTTTTTCCACTCTCCCTGCCTTCCCTTATAGCTGTTTTCTGCTCATATACAGTATATTATGTGTGTGGGAATATATATTTTTTTACGTAAATGTGTGCGTCTGCGACTGTTATCTTGTCCGCCTCCCTTCAGCTCCTCCTGTGTTCACGTGCCAGTGAATTACTTGGGGATTTCCCCCATCAATGACTATTTGAACCCATTCACACAAGTAGGGAATGGGCACTCTGCCTGTGTATGTCAGCTGAAGGAATGAGGGCAAGTCACGGTCGCTCAGAACTGCATGGAAGTTTAGTTTAGCCTCAGGGAAATATGTTTACACACTCAACTAACACCCTGGACTCAAGATCCATGTAAGTGTAAGAAGCTTTTTTTTTTCCCCCAGTGTGTGCTCAACACTCCATCGCAAAATAAAAACATTTGCTCATTAGTTTCGCAGACTCCTTTAGCTTCCCTTCCTCCTCACAAATCCTGTCTTCTTCTTTTTTTAATGCTCTGAGCATCTTTACTTGGCTTTGCACTTGTTTTTCCTCCACCCTACTGCCAAGCTGTGCTGTGCTCAAATTTTAGAAAAGATAGTGCCCCCTAGTGATAGACATGGGTTTGTGGTATCTGAGTGGCTGTGCTTTCCGAGTGAGGGGGAATATGTTAAGATAGGAGCGTATATTGAGAATTCTTTGCTCGCACACACTAAAGTCTCCCCCACTCCCACCGAAGCCCACAGCCCCAGCCCCCTCCGAGCCAAGCCATAATGACAGGCAACGAGAAAACAGGAAAAGAGGCCGTGATCCCAGTGATGGCATGGAAATTAGCCTGAGCCGCAGGTCTTTGTCTAAACATGAGCTCAACACAACAAGTGACAGAAATCTTACACATGCTCTCAGAGATGGGAAAAGAAGTTTTCTCTTAATTATTGTATTTTGTGGATCACGAGTTATTAAAAAAAACATTACCACTTAGAGTTAATTGTGTGAGAAAGTAGATGTGGACTGAGGGCGTTGCAGGAAGGGGATAGTGTGCGGACCAAAGTGCAATGGGGTTCATTGAGAGACGCAGTCCACATTCCAACAGAATCCCTCTCACAAGTGCAACCTTCTAATAATTCTTCCTCTCTCCCTCTTTCCCAGGTTATGTACTTGGAGCAGTTGTTGGCCTGTGTGGATGTGCTGCTACGTCAGGGTGAGTCAGACTGTGGCGCGGTCAGCCTCCAGCTGCTGCAGGTGCTGGTCACTGTCCAGTGTCTCTCCCCCTCTCCAGATCTCAGTGAAAAGGTGAGAAAACAGAACGCACCAGCATGAAGATACGATCCCAGATTCCTTCTCTCCGCTGCTCTGCCATTACCTCATTTTTTTTAACCCCTTTTCTCCCTTCAATTTTCTTTTTTCCATCATATTTATGAGGAGGGTAAACAGCTTTTATGAAGCAAAAGAGCTATTCAAGGAATGCAAGCATTTGTACAGGTTCAAAGTGGGCATGGCTAACGGTGTAATTACCCACTTAGCCAGGGCATCTGAAATTGCACCTTTGGACTGGAACTTTAAACCCAGGCCTAGGTGAAAGGTGGAGTAAGCAAAAGACAAAAAAAAAAACTGACGTAAGCTGCAGCTCTTAGCAGGTGTTGTGTCAACAGTTGACCTCCATTCGTGGCTCCATAACGCCTCCTGAGGTCACACAAACAAACTGATATGTAACTTTAATGCTTTAATGCTGCGGTCAGCCTCCGAATGCAGAGGGAGACGTGCAGAAACAGCGACAAGTGAAGCGAGTCGTGTCCTAGACCAGATCTTCTGGTCGCCATAGGAGGCTAATGACAGGGGCCACCAGTGTGTGCATGCATTCACGTGTGTCTGCGCATATGTATGTTCAGACAGGGAGCAGTGCTAGAGAAGACATGGGAAGGAATGGATTAAGAAAGAGAGGGAGGGTGAGAATGGCCTTGGGCATTTGTGGATCCGGAGGGAAAGTCAGACTTGTTTTCCCAGAAAGGGGGCACGTCTTTCCCATCAGTGGACAGCTTCAGGGTTGTCTAGCTCTCCTGTGACTCAGACGTCTCTGTCCCTGTCCGTCCCTGAGGGACTATGAAGGGAATTATGAAGTTCCCCAAAAGGTCTGTTAGTCTGCCCTAATTATTTACTCTGCTATCTCTTATCCCTGCCCTTTCCTCTCAGCTCGGCTTTATTGGTGTGAGTCTGTGTGCGTGTGTGTGTGTGTGTCGGTTCCTGTGCCTTTGTGACATCCTGTGTATTTGTCAGGGTTTTTGTTTCGGTGGTTTTATGTGTGAGACCTTGTCATGTCTGCAGTGTTGTTCTTCCCAGGGTTTCACAGGATAGTTTTGCGCTTCCTATTTCAGCACGGCCTGGAGAATTTCTTAAATTACAAGAAAACAGCGATAATTGCTCAACTTTAACGAATTTCTGTCCTTTTGTTTTTTGGTTAATTCATCCCTCTCTTCTCCCTTCAGGCCTTGGAGAGCGTGCAGTGCTTGTGTAAGGTGCAGGGCCTGGACTCTGGGATTGAGCTCTATAGGCAACATATGGGTCGGCTGCTGGACTGGCTGTCTGCCTCTGTCAACACCTGGTCCAGTTACTCCCCACAGAGACTCCAACTGCATATCATAGTCATACAATCAGGTGAGAAGTGACGCCTCAATGTGCACAAGACGTTGCCAAAATTGCGCCGCAGGTGCTGAGGTTTGCACATATCGAGACACAATAGTGGTCAAAGAAATACAGGATGGTGTTTCAGACATCGGTCAGACGAGCTACTTGTTATTGATGAGAAAATCCCTGCATCAGTCACAGATCTCAACATGCTCACCCCAGGATGTTGGTTGAGACTACAATCTTAGTATAATAAGGTTTTGTCAGACACGACTTTATGGTGTGATTGGTGAAGCCATTCTTTCCTGAACTTATTCCAACATTTGACATCATATTTTTTAAGCGTAAAGCTGTTTGGCCTATTCGCACAACAGAAACTGCCAAAGCACTTAGGTTACAAATAATTTGATAATAAGAATTTGAAATGCGGGGGTTTGACTTTAGTAAATCCCTCTGTTGCTCCCTCTGTTTCTCAGTCAGTCAGTGTTTCTCAGACTTGTCTAAAGAGGTTTGTGTGTGTGTGTGTGTGTGTGTGTGTGTGTGTGTGTGTGTGTGTGTGTGTGTGTGTGTGTGTGTGTGTGTGTGTTTACTTGTCTTTGTGAGGACCAGTTTGAGCCTCCAGAGTGTGTGCGTGCATGCATGCATGTATGTCATGTGTGTGGTGCAGTGGGTTAAAAAAGCTGTGACCTTGTCTTTGGTGGTGAGATTTCACTTTATCTCCGCCAATACCATATAATCCTCCATCATCAGCGCCTCCCTGTGCCACACTTTCATCTCCATCTCTTTCTTCCCCGCCCTCCCCTCTCTTTTTATTTGACTAGGCAGCTGCGCCCCTCTAATCCTCACACAGACAGACACACACACACACCCACACACAGAACCTGAAGTCATAACCCTCAAAAAGCTGTCTCTACCTGTGGGGACCTAATTTTTTGTCCCCATTGTGATGTCCCAACAGGTTACTGGGCATTTAAGTTAAGGGGCCCACTGGGATATAACATAAAGGACACACACAGCTAACTGACCAGTCCTTTTTAAGTCCACCCTGTAATCCCTGTGCGGGTCACTACATCAAACAGCACTACGGCCGCCTACTCTTGACCTTCCCCAGGATCAAGGCCACTTTGAAGCTCAGTTTGTTTCACCGTGTGTATGTGTGTGTTTTATTTGCGGATGCTGAACGCTGCTCTGAGCCTCCCTATATTTTTTTCTTGCAGATGTGATCTTAGGTCTATTAACATGACCCGAGGACTTTATTACTGGCAGCAAAACGGCCATTATGTGGCCCTTGTGTTTGATGTTCACATGATTCAGGGAAATTGTCTCTCTGCTGAACAATTGTCGGTAGTTAATTTGACAACTGAGAATTGGTCATTTCGCTTGCTCATCAGCTCCGCACACACAGCTGCCCTCTCATATCCTCCTCACAGTCTTTTGTTCTTCAGTCGGTGTGAAAATGTCTGATCTCCCGCTGCCTTTCCTCTACGTTCGGTCTTAATGCCTTGCTCGAGGACAGGATACACACAGACAGTCTCTCTAAGCAGTGAAATGACCGCATACAGAGGAAAGTGTTTGTCTATGAGTGTAGGGAAATCTCCTCTCACACCATAGTCACCGGGAGATGACCTGCAGACATCTTCTCTAACTCCGGATTGTGACACACCCTTTGATTCACACATCCTGTTGGCTGAAGTGGCTCTCTCCCTTTCTCTCTCTCGCTCTCTCTGTTTTCCAGTATCTCTTTGTAACATTGTCCACCACCCTCGGGCAGTTGCCGGATTTCCTCTGTCTCCTCTCATGTCTGTACAATAGAGTGCAAACAGGGCACGGACACTTATCACTTGTTACACACACACACAGATTACTATATATAGCTCCGAAAACATGCAGTCAGACTGTTGGTGGGTGTGTGTGTGTGTGTGTGGGCACTGGGCACATCAGTGTAACTGGGAATTCTTGCCCTGTGAGTTTCTCATTTTCCTGTAATAGATACAAAAACACTCCATCACACAAAGACCTTTTTGTGTCTCATTTCCTCAGTGAGTCTGTGTCTCTGTCTCACCAGTTCATTGAGGGCTCAATAACACCAAGCCCTCTGGTCAGTGCTAAATAAAAAATGTGTCTCCCGTCTGTGTGGGCTGACAATAAAATTAGGAATTAAGGCACAATGAAAAGCATCTACTCTTTTTAATGTTTAGAATTATGTGGTTAGGCTGAAAATGAGTGGCGACAGAATTAACTAGAAGGGTGCATACCTCTGCCAAGGCTCAGCAGTCCCCTCATGAAACATACATCATATTAAGAAAAGATAATTTCATCATGATCCATGAATCATTCTTCGAGTAATCAACAAAAGTAGAAAAAACCTCAGATCTCGCAATTTTAAAGAAAGTTAATAAAATTCCTGGATCCGCACCAACATTTACATGTTCTTCCCTGACACGCGCTGATGAAAACATCCTTGGCGGAGGGAATTAAAGTCAACTGACTTTTGATTTCAGCAGGGACCAAAGTTAGGTCTTTAAATATAGAATTCATGTTCAAGCTCTTTCAAACGACCCAAAGCTGCTTGATGAAATTCAGTGAACTATCGTGACAGTGTCTTCACACATGTGCCTGTGTTTGTGTTACAGGTCCAGTGATCGGGGAGTTTGTGGGCCACTTGATGCCCCTGCTCTGGAGCTGCCTCCAGCCGGACAAAGACCCAGAGATGAGACTGAGCATCTTCACAATGCTGGCCAAGTTGCTACTGAACGCAACCAACACACTGGATTCCCAGGGGTGAGGGGGACAAAGTCACACACAGAAAGTTTGCTTATGAAACACGCTAAGGACCGAAATGTGTCTTTAGTAGGTTAATGGGAAGTTTTTTGCATGTTCTGCATTGAACAAAGGTGCAGACGCATCATTCGGCATCACAGGTTAACTCTCCACCCTATAATCACTGCATTATGTTACAGTCTTGTTCGGTTTCGTCTCGTCTGAGATATTATTATCACAGCTTGTTATTTTGAAACTTTGCTTCACATTAACCTGCCAATAAGTTCCACACCCACAAGGGACCATAATTAGAATTGCACACTCTATGGTATATTTCCTGGAAGCCGTTTTTCAGTATCCCAGTTTCTTTTGGACCTTTTGGACAGGTAGTCATGTCGTCGATGATAGGGTTACATCATGGCGTGATACTGTCAGTGGTAGTCCAGAAATGAACTTGAAATGGTCTCTTAGGGAGTATCATACGAAGTAACTCAACTTAATCACTTCCCAGCATGCATGAAACAGACGAGTGCACATGCTGTCGGAAAGTTTCCTCACTAATTTGAATGATTATTGACTGGTGACAGAGGTAGGATTGGAAGGACGTCCGACACCCAGAGAGCAGCTCCTGTTTGGAGTTTCTTCTCCCCTGTGGCGCCCCTCCACCCCACCCCACCCTCCAGGGTCCCCTCCGAGCCCTCAGCTGTGCAGCTTTCAGCCCGGGTTCAGAGCTCTAATCTGAGGGAATGCATTAAGCCTGAGGCCCATCCCGGGTCCCAGTAATCACAGCAGCTGCTCCTGTCAATAACAAAGACAAACCTCGTCCAAGAGGGTTGCCATAGAGATATCGCTGCAGCGTGTTACTTACCCCAACCCAACAGCCCAAAGGTCTGTCCGGGTTAGTAGTTGTTTCCATTGGATAATATCAGGGATAAACTGCTAATCCTTGTATGGGAAGATCTCAAAAGTGCCTTTGGCCTGAACCCAGCAACAGTGTCAAGAATACAAGATAAATGAATGCCTTTGTCAGTGAGATTTGTTGCGTAAACAGGAAATGTTGTCGGGCCAAAACACTCCGCCACCTTTGCCAAAACACTGGAAATTGGAACTTTGCTTTCAACTTTAATCAAATTATTTTATCCATAAATGTGCGTACTAGACAAAAGGAGCCTCTGTCTCTTCCCCACTCGCAGCGCGGCCACCTGTGCTGCTTACAGCGTTTCTCATTCCTGAGCCGTATCTCTGGTAATCGCAGAACCATCAGCAGAAAGAAATCATGTTACATCTTCAAAAGATTTCAAGTAAAAGCTTAACATGCACTGTACGGGGTTGTGCGGTCTGCCATAATATTTCCATTCATACTCGGCTCATCCCTCCATTCATGATTTGTGGCCCGATCTTGGCTCAGCAGATTGTAGCCCACACACACACACATATGCTATGTCATCAAGAAGACAATGATAGTCATAGAGAAAACCTCTTCCCTTTGTTCTACAACCCAAATGACATAATGATAGCTCGGCTGCAGAACGAGCAGAAAGGGAAAGGATGTGTGCATGGATGTTGGTACCTTTCATCCACGCACACACTGTTTTTGTTTTATGTGCTGTGATTAAAGAGCTAGATGTGAAATCTAAGTAGAAGGTGATGTGTAAGATATGAAAGTTCATCCTTGTGGCAGGCGGTACTCATGTGCCACTTGCAACCGAGATAAGAGTGCGTGAAGAGTAGGGGTCTTGATTTCAGCTTTGAAGACATAATAAAACAGGGAATCTAAAACTGGAGATCTTTTATCAGGATCCTAGATTTTACAGATTGTGTTTAACACAAAACAAGACGAAATGAAACAGATTCAACTGTGCTTGTATCAAATATCACCTTTTAAGCAACATGTTTTAGAAACGGCTCATCAGCAGATTCTTATACATTTTAACAAAGACCTCATATAAGAATGGATAGTATAGTTGAAATAATTATTGCTGTAATAATATGAATATCTCCAAAACCAATATACATCAAATCACAATATATCAAAGGAATGCGACATCACCAACAATATAATCAAACTGATGGTCAATGAAATGTATTGTCGGACCAAATCCATGAATGAATCAGTTAAGTGAAAAACAGAACAAGTAAAACCACTGATGAGAAGGTTGGTGGTTTGATCCCCAGCTCCACATGATGGAGTGCCCTTGGGCAAGATGCTGACCCCAGACTGTCAGTGTGCAAATGATTAAGAAATACTTGATATTATAGTAAAGCGCTCTGAGTGGTTGTTAAGACAAGAAAAGTGCTTTGCAAATTAGGTCTTTTTTACCAATCACCATATCTGATAAATCAATATTATTGAACCAGTTCTTCTTCATGAAGAACTCAGAGAGTTGTTTGTGAAAACTGCAGGAGCACAGATAGCTGCGGTGTGCAGAATCCCACGAGGTGAAGACGCGCAAAAAAAAGGTCAAATCCTCGTTTTCTTTCCCTCGGGCGACATCGCTGTAAGTCTTTCCATCTTCTGGCGTCAAGTTGGTGAAGAGCTTTCAACACCTGTCAAGATGAAGAGAAGGAACCAGCAGAGAGCGGGCTGTATCCGCGTCACACTGTCTCCCCCTGCTGGCGCTGAAAGAGTGCAGCACGCTTTATTAAATACATGACGGCTTTATTGTGATACCAGCTGAACAGCCAGAGGCAGAGATCAGAGCCTGTGGAGGTGGTTGGGAGCAGACGGAGAAGTGCAGACTCTGGTAGTGTGTGAGAGAGGATGTCCGAGAGACTAAGCCAGCATGGAAAATAGAAGGAGCGGGGACAGGATGACACCCAGATGTTGTAGCCCCTCGCCTCCTGCTTCTCCTCCACTGCCCCCCCCATCCCATCTGCCTTGTGGGAAAATGTGTGGGAAAGGGGCTGCAGCATCCACACTGTGTTGCCGATGCATTTCCAACATCAGTCACTTATCTTCAAAGCGGCATGTTGCGGCAATAGAAATGTGTTTCTCTGCCCCTCTCCATATTTTCACCTTCTGCCCCTCTCCCAGGCATTTCCGTGACGGGGCCGAGAAGTTCCTGTGCGACGTCCTGCTTCCCAACCTGGTGTGGCGAGCAGGCCGCATCGCCGCTGCCGTCCGCACCTCGGCGCTCAGCTGTCTGCTGGCCCTGCTGCATGGAGGGGCCATCACACCTGGACAGGTACATACATACACCTACATCAAGTATGCAGTGATTGTACCTGCCTGCACAAAATGAAACACCGGTTACATGGAAGCGAGTAGCAGCCAGTAGTACGATCTCCATTCTGTAGAAACACTTTTTATTGACTCAGCTGTAAAGGAAATGATGTGGTAGTGCGTTCTCTAAATCCATCAGGAGTCGACATGTACTTCGAATTCTCTGTTTTATCCATTTCACAACAAAGTAGACGGTCCCCCTTGGCCTTTTAGGAAAATATAAAATCCTTCTCTCCTTGGCTGAAAGAGTTGGCCGCAGCAGGTAGCAGGTGTACGTGGGGGTCAAGCGGGTCCACATACCTTTGTCCCTCAGCAACAATGCTCCCACTGTTCCTGGCCCTTGTTATATGTAGGAACTATCACTGGGACGTGCCCTTGCACCTGCCTGTCGGAGCATGTGCCCAGTTACAGTATGCACACTCGCACGCACACATCTGGCCGTGTTTGCCCCTCGCGTGCGCTGAGTGACCAGTTGGAACCGGCTCACACACCGCCTCCATTCACACGTCTTCAACTACAAGGCAGAGCAAACAGCTGGGGGACAATGGGAGCCTGGGTGTTGGTGAGTGGGTGTCGGTGTGCGATCGAACTTTTACTATCAGTTGGCGCCCGAATGTGGAAAAGCGGTGACCGAGTACGACCTGGACTCTCTCAGCTCCTGGGGTAGAGGTGAGGTTACAGCTGAGGGGGAATAAAAAACATGTCCTGACGGGTTTAACAACAGGAGGTTATGAGTATTTCCACGGGCAAATCAAACAGCCTTTCATTCAGAAGGACATTGTTTCCTCGCTACTCCCTGTGAAAACAATTAGCAGCTCCGGTTACACTCGGCGTCCTCACTTTGTCACTGATGTAATGCCGGATCACGCCTCTGCCAAATTTCCCTCCTCTTTCTGTCTCCTTCCCTCCCTCTTCCCTTGTCCCCTCGCTCCTTTTGTCTTATTTCTGTTTCGCCCGGGTTGTTCCGATGGCAAACAGACGGGGTGACAGAGGTTTTAGCAATCACCTCTTGGCCTGTTGCTTGTGGCGCTCAGCCTCGCATACCTTGTTTGTCCATTTCCTCTGTGTAATGAAAACATCGGTCTTCACTGGACTTCTGAAGATGGGCTCCGTGCCCATGTGTCTGTACAAGCTGATCCAGACCCGATGTGAATCTGCCATGATTCAGGTGATATAACACTTAACACAAGTCAACACTAGTTCTTGAAGGAAAGTGTGTTCTTTATCTTTCAGCTTGTGATGTCACTTTTACTAACCAGCCTCGTTCCTGCTTCTCATTGTAGATAACTGATCGTAACCGTAAATGAATTAGAAGCAGACTTTTTAAGAGGGTTTTGGAGATTAAAGAGTGATTTTAACAATACAGTATTAAAGCAGCCACCCCATTAAAGCTGCTTTCAGACACTGACATTTTCCGGAGAGGCTGCATGTGTCCAAATCAGTTGCTCCCGACATTTTCCAGAATTCGCGAGCGTGCGTGTTGACTACACTTTTAACACGCAATGCACGCAGAAGTACAAGAGTGCAAATATCTCAGGCTGAAAAAGAGAAGATGCAGACGAAGATGTCAACTTGGAAAGACAAGATTCGATGCCGGTGGCGATGTCCTGTAAACAAAAAAACAATGTGCTTTCCGCTGCAGAATTTATACGTCCTGCCTCCTGCATGCTCTACCCAGGCGCCACCCCCTCGCCTGAATGTTTCAGAAATGTTCCTGTGGACGCGCCTGAACCAGACAATCTCCTGTTGCGTTCCTCATACGGACCCAGACCCAGTTTCACCGGACATTTTCCATGTCTGAACAGCTTAAGTTCCACTTAGAGATGCAGTTTCATTGTGAAACTCTACATGACAAAATGACTTTACTGCACAAAACACAGTATTCCAATATATCATGTGTAATCGGGAGACCAGATTTCTCCTTCTTCGGTGATGACTTGTATCAAACAGGCTTTGATCACGTCATTCAATGAAAAGCTTAATGAGCTTGTCTCGGCCTTTTCATGTGCGCAGCTGCTGTGTGTGGAGGAGAAGCTCAGACCCCAGGTGTTGTCGGCCCTGGAAGAGGACTCTCAGATGGGCCGCCTGTTGGCTTGTCGCTCTGTGTCCACCATGCTCAAACTCATAGGACACAGTCTGCACCCTGAGGCCCTCAACAAGATCTACCCCGGTAAATGACAGGCACACCCACAGAAATGAAAGCTCTCCTCGCTGGAAATTCACATGAACGCATTGCAATTAATTCCGAATAATCACTTTGCAGTTTTTAAATATATCATAAACCTGCGAGTCTTATTTTTTTTCCATGTGGGTGTCTCTCCTCCACAGATCTGCTGAAACGTCTGGACGACAGTAGCCAGGAGGTGCGAGGCGCGGCTCTGCAGGCCCTGGGCCGGTGGCTGTCCAACCTGACCAAAGATTACCACCCAGAGCTCTGCGCTCCTCATCTGCAGCTCCTCTTCCAGCAGCTCCTCCTGCACCTGGACGACCCCGATGCCTCGGTGCAGGGCCAAGTGTTCGGTGAGATCAGATGCGGCGTTTGAACTCGCAACCTCAGAGATGAAGATAAGAGTGTTGATAGGTTGTATGTGGCGAGTGGGAAGATGCACACAGTGGGAGCAAAGTGAATTCTGGATCTTAGGAAAGTGGAAAGAATGTGACCGTTTAAAGAATTGCTCCACATCAAAAGAAACAGAGATATTTCCTCTGTATCACTTACTGATCAGAACGAGGAAAGATTGTGAATATAACATAATAGGGGTTTGATTTATAATGGTGTTACATGGACCTTATGGCCGTGATAATCTGATATTTAGCTGCTACAGAAAGCAAAGGTGAAGTGATGATGGGCCTGCTGCGTCTGAGACATTCATAGACGGAGATTATTGAACTGGCTCGCTGCCAACACATTCCTCCTCTCCGGTTTTTGAGAAGCTCGACATTAACCATCCTTTCTGGCAATTCATCACCAGCAGCCGCTCGCTTCCAGCTGCTGAATCGAGTCCTTTCAGGGACGTCGGGGTGAGGTGGCCCTCGACAGTGAAACACAAGATCCAGATCAATTCACACACACACACACACACACACACACACACACACACACACACACACACACACACACACACACACACACACACACACACACACACACCCAGCTAATGATAACCACATGGGGACACCACCACCACCCCCACCCCAATTCTCCTCGCCACCTTTTCACATCTGTCCTCACGCCCATCCCACCTAATCCCTCCGTCTTTTATCTGTCCGTCCGTTTTCTGTGACGGCCCGCAGCTTCACGGCTCTGTTTTTTATTTCCATGTATCAGTGGAAAGTCTGAGTGCGGAATCCGTAACCCTGAAGTGCGTAACGCAGCTCCTCTGGACTTTCGCTCTCTCCCACTCATGTGGATGTTAGCTGTCATTGCTCCCGACAGGACACAGGTGAGCACAGATGCCTTAGCCAGAGACGAGAGGCCTCATTACTGGATATCTCATATTCATGCGGCCAGAAAAACAGAGAAGAAGGCGCTCACACGTTCACCAGATGCAGTGATTGCTTCCATACCGGGATTTCGAGGCTCTGCCAGACAGCGATTGAAAGACTTCCCAGCATTTTTGTTGTTGCCATTGGTTATCAAGTGTAACCTTGACTGCAGAGTGACACACGTAAATCAACTTTATGAACCGGCCTTCACCCACGTACTGTACGACTGTAGCTCTTGTAGTTGAGTGATTTTGAGTCATGTCCGTGCTTGTGTCTTTTCAGGATTCTCTTTGAAAAACTATACCGTCATACATTATGTTAAAGTTGGAACATGAAAGGAACAGCTCAGGAGAATGTCTCTTTCCGGATACGCCAGCCTCTCTAACTGATGCTCTGGCAATTGGTTACGCACCGAAGCTGATACTAGTTAAAGGATAAGTCTGGTGATCCGTTATATATTTTTTTCTGCTTATCAACAAATCCCTTCTAACGGTTATTGCCTGTGTAGCTAAAGCTTGATAAAGCTCTCCTCGGTCTGTCAGTGACGTCCAAGAGTTTATTAATGACACATTCCTGCTGCACTGTGTGACAGGTTTTCCCTTTGAGATGAACATGAGCACTGTGGAGAACCATGTGCTCATTAATCCTCTGCTGGAAGTAGTCCTTAACAAATGAGATAGGTATTCCTGATTGGGGGTTTAGGGTTTTTTATCAGAAATATAAATATTTTGCTGTAGACAGTCACAAACGAATATTTATATGAAACTGGAACGCAGCCTCATTTTTTGCACAGTTTTAGCTGTTACCAGTCTAACTATGTACACCTGCCATTAGGAGCTTATGTTTTCATCAGCTTTTGAAAGCCTGTAGCTACATATAAAAGTGTTTGCTATTGTTCTTCAACACATCAAGATTATGTAGATGCAGAGGAAAGCCTTTGATAGAACGACGGACAGCAAAGTATTTTTACTGAGGAGGATATTCAGAGGGAATTGGAAACGGCGACCTGGAATGCTAAACTTTATTTAAAGATACAAGTGGAACATCTTGATGAAGCAGTCTTTACACCGAGGTGGAAAGTTGCAGGTGAACAATAGTTTGCAGGAGCCTTTTAGTTTCTTGAAAGTTCCCGGGACTTAAAGTTCTGGGTACTTTTGGTTCGAAACGCGGCCTTACAGTGTGTCTCAGCATATCTGGCCCATACAGAGAACTGATACAAACATATGAGCCATTGTGCAGTGTTTCAAACTGTGATCTCCATGAAGCTCGGAGTCTCTTTGTGAAACGAGATGACCTCACATCTTGCTGAGTGATCGTGTGTATCTGACAGCACCCATATCTGCCTGCGCCACAAATGTGGAAGCAATCCTCGTGACTCTTTTTGAAGCTCCCCCCCCCACTCTCTTTTTCTTTGTTCTTTTTAATAGTTGATCCCACTTTTATGCTTCTTGGATTTCAAACGCATATCTGTGAAGTGTCTTAATGAAGGCAGCATGTCCCGACAGCGTGACGGACAGCACCACCTCCCTCTCATCCCTCCCTCTGTCACTCCTTCAGCCCACCGCCCTGATAATCCCAGCACGGCTGCGACCTGCTCAGTCGCACAGACTGTTGGCACGGGCAGAGCTCCCTTCTCACAAGTCGCCATTGTTCTGTTCCACTGCTCTCCACTGAGTACAGTAAACACAAAAGCTCAAAAATCCCCTCCATCCCCTTGAAGAACAAAGGCAGGTATCAGATGATGAGTTTACATGAACTAACTCATCCAGAGTGACGGCGTGTCACCACTGGAACAGCACTTTTTTTTTGTTATTGTGGTTTCCAAAGCATTTATCCATCGACAGCAATTCAAGTAACTCGATATACCTGTGAGGATCCGCAGGGGATGATGGGAGGAGAGGATTTTAAAAGAGAATTGTCGCCTCCCAGTGGAAGAAAAGGACACTAACACGTTTGGTTTGCAGGGTGGATAATGTACTGCTGTTCATCACTGGTGTTCTGACTTCCATTTAACTCTGTAACTCAGCATCTGACTTTAAAGGGAAACTAAATACTTGAATTTAATATCCAAAGGATTTTTTTTATTACCTCCACCATGAAGGTTAAGTATTCATCTCCTGTCCGTTTGTTTGTTGGATTGTAAGCAAGATTACACAAAAACAACTGAACGGATTTCTATGCAACTTATTGAATACTTCAGTATTTGATATATAGATATATATATATATATATATATATATAGATATAGATAGATAGATATATATAGATATATATATTATTTTGTCTGTGTCCACTTCCATCTCATGAACTGTCTGCTGTCTGTTGTGTGTGTGTGTCCAGAGATGCTGAAGGAAGGCAGCTCGGTCCACCCGGCCCTCCTGCAGAAGGAAGTGGAGGCTGTGAGAGACAAACAGCGGAGTCCTCTCTACTGCGACCAGCTGCTGCAGCACATCAGCTCACTGCCCAGAGACACCAGCACACTGTCCTGAGTGACACCAACCGCCTTCCTTCAGGAGAAGGCATCTTTAGAACAGCCTTTCAAATGTCTGCGGAGGAGTGGATCGGAAACATTTTTTTGAACGTGACACTTTAACGAGTACTTGACCTATATGCATCACAAATTCGGTAAAGGACAGAGAGAAGGTGTGGTTGTTACCCATTTGCTGGAAACGTGCAAATAAACCCTTTCAAGTTTTACCTGCCTCCAGTTGAAGTGTGTTGACATTGGGTTTAACAACAAGGGAAAAGTATATATGTTGGAAACGAGTCTGACTTGATAAACAACCTGCAGGCTAAGATTCGGTGGCCTATTGTAACGAGGTAAAACGGCCACTACAGCATGAATGGCCTGAAGAACTGTTGTCCTGCTGCCGGCCTCCAATCCTGCAGAGCTTAGCCTCTTTCAGATAAATACATTTTTTAAGAGTTTAACTTTTTCACTATGGTGCTTGTTTTGTCTGCACCTGTTGTATTTTATGTTATTTTGCTTCTGATGTTTGATTCACTGTGATTGACTTTGCATACTTTTCTATGAATCTCTCCTTCCTGCAGCCAAACTCTGCACATCCCAGCCGCCAGGTGGCGCTGAGTCGCAATACAAAGTGCATTTTTCTTCATACTGTTTTATAAACACTTAACTATGGAAAAGACATGTTAATAAAAATAACATGGAAATACATTTGAATCTTGTGAATTTGTACTGAATCCAATTTTGGACATTTTATGAATCATGAGATGCTGTTAAACGTGAGAAAAATCCAAATAGCTAATTTCCACATGAATCTTAAAACATATTTGGATATGAAGCTTTTTATTCTGAATGTTTTGAGCGGATGTTTCTCATTTGTCTTCACACTTGACATTAGCGACCGCCCTGACGCTCCCTCTTCCCAACGCGAAGCTGCAGATTCTCGCTCATCTCTCGGATCCACCACCATGTAGTCAGCGGGGCGCAGGCGGTGCAGCTCCATCCATGTCCCGTGCCATCTTCCTGAGCATCGACTCCTCCATCCTCCGCTCCGGTCGTTGATCTAGCACCCTGCCCTGCCGCCACCATGCTGCAGATCGGCGACGAGGTGATGTATTTCTCGGCGGTGTTCCTGCTGCTGATGCTGGGGACCAGGAGCGCCACGGGGGCCTCCCTGCTCACCGCGTTCCTCTACGTCTTTATGGTGATGTTCCGGTTCCCCCCGGTGCCGGCGGAGCAGGCCGGCCGCGTCCTCCGGCCCGGGGCTCCTCCGGGCGGCGTCCCGGTGGTGGCGCACCGCGGCGGGAGCCACGACGCACCGGAGAACACGCTGGCGGCGATCAGAGAGGTCAGTCAGCCGAGAGAGAGGGGCTGTGCACGGTGTTGGGTTATAGAACGGGCTGCAGACATTCAACACCCACAATAAATAATACATTTCTGCAGGAATCTCCCTTCTAGAAGAAATTAGACAATGCAATGAGGGATTTTTCTGGAATTATAAACCTTCTGCAGTGAAAAGCTGCAGGAGCTGCTGAGGTTTTCAATGTCGTGACTCCCTGTTGTTTTGCAGTGTAAGCATCCAGCTCAGGGATGCTCACACTGTTGGAGTTATTTTATAATCGGCCTTTGCAGATCAGATGCTCATTGTTCTTATTGTATAAAATAAACTCATTTTAATTGATGCCATCAAGTCCTGCATTGAAACTCCAGACGTGCAGATTTGAAATCCTTGCCTCCCTCATCGTTTCTGTTTTTATACATCGGCTTCATCTCCATCCTCCACACCACTCCAAATCTGTCTGGGATCATATTTCTCATCGCTCCACTCTTCATCAGTTTGAAGGAGCTGGATGTGAAGATGAGCTTCTATTGTTCAGCCTCATCCTGCAAAAACACTGGATCCCACATTTTCCCTCTGATCAGTCACTGGTCAAAAGTATCGGAGCAAAATGTGGCAGATCTTTGGTCCCCTGTAGGTGTCACTTTGACAAATTATTATATTTTCAGTCTTAGGAGATAGCATCTCTTTGAGATTGTGTGATTTGAAACTTCATCTTTCGTTCTTTCTGTAGGTTGATCATTTTTCCATTAGTGCTTTTTTTTTGTCAATTTAAAGGTTCAGTGTGTAGAATTTAGTGACATCTAGTGGTGAAGTTGCATGTTGCAGCTGACTACCCTTCATCTCACCCTCCCCTTCCAAACATGAAGGAGAACCTGTACCCTTCAGTTGTCATAAAACCTCAAAAGGTGTTTAGTTTGTCCAGTTTGGGTTACTGTAAAAAAAATGGCAGCCTCCGTAGAGAGGACCCACTCCCTGTAAATATAAAGTATTTAAATATAAAAGGGCCCATTCTAGGGTAAAGAAAACAACAATTTGTACAATTTAGATGAAACACTAGTGAAAACGTCACTAGGATTATTTTATATTTAATTTCTGCCAATAGATCCCTTTTACTCAAATCTTACACACTGAACCTTTAACAGTCCACATCACCTGAATCGACCTGAGGCTCTGTCTCAGTTAAGAGTTTAGAATCGTGAGCGTGTTCTTCATCCACAGTCAATTACCCAAGTTCAGCTTTGTGAATACGCGCCCAGTTAGTTTATATAGTCACCACCAACGCATTGGATTTTACGCGCAAAGTTATGTGTGCACACATTTACAACAATAGCCATTCTTTTGTTGGAGGTAGCGCTCCACATACCTTTGGCGTTGGCCGGCATGCAGGTGTTCTGAAGTTCTGTTTCCCTCCGTGCGTGATCCGCAGCTCCAACAGCTCCGGTGCGCAACAGGAGACGTTGAGAAGCCCCAGCAGCTGGTCCCGGAAAACACAGTCAAACCACAGCAGCTGGTCCTGGGACACAGTCAAACCACAGCAGACATCCAACGCTGTCCTCAATGGAGCAGTTTTTGACTTATTGTAGTGACCCCGTGGCCAATCAAAAGAAGCCACCATGGTTGCTGATTAATTGTTTTGAAGTGTCCAGTTACCAAAAAACAAAGGCGATTTCTTGCTTACAATCGGGATAAGTCTATTTCCCCAAAACATAGACAGAAGAAATCATAACCTTCTTTTCACAGCCATTACCGCACGTTCAAAGACTGTTTGCTTCTTACCAGCAACACCTGGGTCAAGTGACCCCCCTGATTATATCAACCTCTTGCCTCATTGACAGCAGCACTGCTCCCCCAAGTGGTGGGAGGTTCAACAAAACACAACAATAACAAAATGGCTCTTACAGTTTGTTGTTTTTATTTGGCCACATTTACTCCTGTTTTACTCATGAGTTGATCTAAGAGATGAGTACTTCACTGAATCTATCCGGCCAAAGCTAGACACTGGTCCTCTGCCAGCAAACATGGAAACAAGTGAAAGAATTCTACTGATCATTTAATGCGAGAAAGAGCAAAACTCATACACCACAATGTGAACAGTAAACGGCTTGTTGACCACACAGAGCACTATTCACTCATTCACACAAAACCATGTGAAGTTTTCTATCACATTTCCATCAATATGCCAATGTGGCTCAGTATCGTCAGACTGGAAGGGCCAGGGATCAAACCACTGACCTCATGGTTAGAAACCTCCTGTGTCCCACCTCCAGTGTCCCACCTCCTCTGTCACACGCTCCCATTTCCTCCAGTTGTTTGAAAACCTCTGAGGGAAAACGTCAGTATTCATTTGTCCTCTTTCACACCCTGTGATCTCCTGATGCTGTAGGCCAGCAGGAACGGAGCCACCGGAGTGGAGCTGGACCTGAGCTTCACTGCCGACGGCGTGCCGGTGCTGATGCATGACGAGACTGTTGACCGCACCACCAACGGCTCCGGGCCAGTGAGCAAACTGCAAATTATCCAACTGAGGAGATTAGACGCTGCTGCTCATCACAGACTGAAGTACGTGTCCTATCGCACGTATAAATAACTTCTGCAAAATAATTGTTCTCCCCAGTGATCCCTTTCCCTTCACATGTATCTCACTGTTAAAAGATGGTTTTCAAGCTATAGAGTTGAATGTGTGAAGTCGATGCATCAGCGATACAATCATCTTCGGAGTATCGTAACAAAACTGCTGTGGTTTCTCTCGTCTCCAGAGAGAAGTTCAGCGGAGAGAAGGTCCCGACTCTGCAGGAGGCCGTGGAGGAATGCATGAGACACCAGCTGACCATCTTCTTTGACGTCAAAGGTCAACCTGATAAGGTGATAAATATATAGTGACGTAGTAAAGAGAGTAAGAGGCAAGAAAGATGATGAGCAATGTGAAGTCATTGATAACTATCTCTTCCTATTTTTATGATTAAAGTTTCTATTTAGGCGTGTGTACAGATTTTTACTTGCTCGTACAATCATCCTGTGCCACTGCACTTTACTTATAACATTTCATACAAACCACTACAGTGAAAAGGTGTTTATAATGTACATACTCAGCATTTTCTTATTTAATTTTAAACTTTCATTTTTATTCTATTGCCTTTCTTATGTTATTGTATTCTCTCCTCATTCTGAAGTGCCTGCCGCTGTAACAACTGAATTTCAACCGCTGTGTGGATCAATAAAGTTTTATTTTATCTTATCTTTTCTTTTCTTTTCTAGGCTGCATCAGTGCTTCGTGAGATGTACAAGAAGTTCCCTGTCCTTTACAATTCCAGTATGGTTTCCTCATTTGAACCCAAAGTTATCTACAAGGTAACAGAACCTATGAATAATTAACAAAGATTCCAACAACCTCTAGAAAGGTATTTCAATCTTTAGAAGACAGAAAATCTATTGTGTCTGAGAATGTCTGAAAGATGTGTTTCTTTTAACTGGTTTTCTTTCATTTGTTTACTCGTTGTTGATCATGATTATTACCCCCCGCCAAGCAGGTTATGATTTCACCCATTTCCATTTGTTGTTGGTTGGTTTGTAAGCAAGATTATTCACAACCGATTGGAAGGATTCCCATGAAACCTAGTGGAGGCATGTGGGTCAGGGAAGAATCCAGGCCTTTTTTAAACATTTTCAGTTTTCTCAGGGAATAATTCATGGAATTTTGATGAAAAGAAATGTCACAATAAGGGAACTGATATCTATGAGTGTGTATAATTTGGGGCAGCTTGATTGTATCTGTTGGGGCCTTGGCCTCTGTGGAGTGCCGTTCTATTTTTGTCACTATTTTTGTCTAAGACAGGCCAGTTTGGATGAAATGCAAAGTCCTGTGTCTGATTTCTACTGAAACAGCTTTTTGTTTTTCCTCCACAGATGCGTCAGACTGACCCCAACGTGGTCACGGCCCTGACCCACCGGCCCTGGAGACTGAGCCGCCTTGGCGATGGCACTCCTCGGACCCTGTCCACGTGGGGTCAGCTCTGGACGGGGTTTCTGGACGTCTTGCTGGACTGGGCCCACCACCACATCCTGTGGAAGCTTTGTGGAGTCTCTGCCATCCTCGTGCAGAAAGACTTCGTCTCACTGTAGGTGAAATTAACAGGGTTTAATCATTGCAATGCAAGGAAAGGTGTTTTGAGATAGTGTCTGTTGATAACTTGATAATCAGAAGGCATTTCCATTTGGCGTCATCTGAATCACTGAAAACATTTGAAAGTGGGGCAGTGATTCAAAGATCTTTAAAAACTGCAGAACCCAGTCCTGATGGAAAATTATGATAAAAATAACTGAATATAAAAGCAGCAGATCAGCAGAAATGTAAACATGCTTCATTCTATGGGGTCACCACTGTTTCAGAAATACAGTATATCATGAATTGTTTGCTACCAAAAATACGTCTCTGGCTGTGGGTCACATTAGCTTCTTCATGGACTGAGCTCTCCTCTCTCTGTACTCTCCTCCTCTCTGTGACTCAGGGACTACGTTCAGTACTGGGCAGAGCGCGGTGTGGAGGTGGTGGGCTGGACTGTGAACACCGCTGAGGAGAAAAGCTTCTACCAAAACCTGCTGAAGATCGGGTACATCACTGACAGTTTGCTGGAAGACTGTGATCCTCATTACTGAACCAGAACGCGCACAGATACACAGACACACAGACACACACACACACACACACACACACACACACACACACACACACACACACACACACACACACACACACACACACACACACACACACACACACACACACACACACACACACACACACACACACACACACACACAAAGCAGCTCAACACGTACAGGGTTTAACAAATTTAAAGAAAATTGAACCTATCAGTTTTCCAATGAACAAAGTAGAACTTGAAAAGTCTAGACTAACTAGAGACACTGCCCTGTAGTCGTGCTCCTCCATCTACCAGTTTAGTTTCGGTCTACGTACATTTTATTCCAGGTCACCATGACCTTTGCCCTCTGAAATCCGTTAAACTTCTAGTCCAAGTGACAACTTCTCAACATTCTCAAAAGGCAGCCATGAGTTATCATGGTTGAAAGGCCAGCAACTTGTTTTGTGAGGCCAACGTGTCCTTGAACCTTTGACCTTTGACCACCCGAATGTGATCAATTAATCTGTGAGTCAAAGTGAACATTTTTGCTAAATTACCAAATTCTAATCAGTCAATCCCTGATTCGAAGTGAACTTTTGTACTAAATTTGAAGAAATTCCCTCGAGGTGTTCCTGAGATATCGTGTTCACAACAATGAAATGGACGGACAGAGGGACGACATGAAAACATAATCCCTCCGGCCCTTGGCTGTCTCCGGCGTGGAGGTGTAAAAAAATCACTTTATTCATCACAACAGTTCTCAGTTTCTTATCGTTTTAAAGATCATTATAATGTATATAGTAGATTAAGTTTAATTCAAGGAGAGATCTGGTGCTAACAAGCTCTATAGTGGCAAACAAACAAGTCCCAGCTTTATAGGCTGCATGAATTAGTGCAGAGGTGAGAAATTGAGGTAAGACGTCACATATTTACCTGTAGCTGGCATACAGGTACATTCCCTTTAATAAACAATGAAGCTTAAACTGTAAACCTCCCACCAGCAGCAACACCTTCTGCTCCCACTCCTCTGGACCAGGGATTAGGATTACGCTTCCTTTAAGATCTTTTCTACCCTCTCTGCTGATCTCTCAGAGGCTTTGTTCTACCTTTATTAAAGAGACGTCTGTATAAATAGATGTAAGACATGATGGCTGCTCTCGTGATATTTATCTAATAATGAGCTCTGGAGGATGAATATTCCACAGAGTGACGTGGTGATTGTTCGCCTGCTGCCTGCGTGTGCTGCAGTTGCACAAACACACGAGACACTTTGCTGCAAGATGTTGAAATACATAAGAACACGTTGGTCCTTGAGGGAAACTAAATGTTCGGTTGAACTTTGCCACACAGGTGTAACTTGTTCTGGTGCGTGTGTAATGACTCGTCACTGGGAAATGAGACCTCGCTTTGTGATCCGAGCTGCAGGCAGGAATTTAAGAAACATCCTCTGTAACATTAAAAGTTGTTCCGCATGACAGTTATTAATTTTACATTTCAGACATAATGTCTGTAAAAGCTATCACCTCACGTAACGATTCAAAAGCTGCTTTTAGTTAGTCCACACCGCTGAACACTGTTTCCCTTCATTTTATCTTAATATAACTTAACTGTTTTGCTTGACTACACTTAGCTGACTGCTCTGTATCTGATAATCTGCCTTAAAAAAGCCCACAAAGTGTCATTTGTCTGTAACTGCTGAAAATATATAGAGGACGTGGGAGTGGTGTCCTCAGTGGATCTTTAGGTTTTAGTTATTCAGACAGTTATTGCAGACAGAAGACTTAACAACATTAACTTGGTTATTACTTATGTATTTATTTTAAAAATCTATGATTCTCTTTGTTTCCATTCTTAACATTTCCTCCAAATCATCACAGTGTCACTCATCAAAACATTTAATCTTCCCTGTTCAGCTCAAATAATTCTTTACAAATTTATTTTGTAAACCTGATCAAAGTTCATATTGTCTTTTAAGTGAAAAAAACAAATTCCCAATTGATAATAATAATAAAAAGTTCTGTTGCTGGGTTTCTGTGTCCACTCACTCTTTCACTGACAACAACACAAGGACACTAGTTAGTATAAAGTGAAGCATGGTTGCGTTGTAAACAGAGATGTGTGTATATACAGTATGGTTGTGTTGTGACCTCTGTGTGATTACTGTCAACACAGAGACGTTGAGCAGGTGGGGACATTTCACCCCCACTGAAGAAAGCTTTCTGTTTTCAAACACAGGGTTTACCTGTTTTATTATTACTCAGTACATGACAGAGACAAAAATGACAAAATAACAAAAAATAAACACAATCAAAATGGGGGTCAGGGATAGCAGGTCACATCCGGCCCACATACCTGGAATGATGGCACCAGTGTGGTCCGGTCCTGTTTGCCAGATCTGGGCTGCAAGTAAAACCATAACAATACCGCGTGTTAACCAAAGGTGACCTGAATTTCTTTGGTGATATTTGGAGCACCAGTTACCACACGGGCCACTTTGGGTTCACATCCAGATTCGACCTCTCCTTGGCACGTTTGCCAAAAAAGGCCCACATTTGTTTTGGGATATTTGGGCCACATTAGGCTCACATCCATTCTGTTTGGGCCAGAGGTGCCGCTTCATAGCCTGAAGGGGCCCACATCCGTATGCCGGGGTGCCATCGTCTCTAAAACAACCCGTGGCAGAGCATACAGAGGAAAATAGGTGTTATACTAACGTTATAATTCTACCTATAAGATCAAACTTGACAGGATGTGACAGTTCCTTCTCATGGATGCCAGTCTGGTCCCTGATCCCCCCCCCCTCGTGTTCCAGATTCGTGACGCTCCCGGGGACACTGTCCCTTTAAAGCGCAGGAGGAGGCGTGTAGGGACGTCGAGCGGCGTCGCGCATTGACGGTGCGCGTCCTCCTGTGTCTTATGAATGGTCGCTGCCGTCTCAGGTCGTTTGACATTGTGGAGGCGCAGGACACCTCGGCACCAAAGCGACTGCTACGGGGCGACGGAGGGCACAGTGAGGAGGGGTCGCTGGCCGAGGCGCGCACCGGCTCCTGGTTTTTACGCACGGCGCGGTTCTTGTTTCCTGTCCCGTCTCATGTCAGCTCCGTGGTAACTCCGCCTGACCCGCAGAGGAGAGAGGGGCTGACACCTCTCACATCCACACTTCAGCACCGAGGAATGAGTGGAGACCTGCTCCATTCGGACGCCGCTCGCTCTTAACGTCAAAGTGCCGAACTCAAAAGTTTCACAGGGGACTGTTCCTGCGCATGATGTACACTATCACCAGAGGTCCCAGCAAACTGGCCACCCAGCGACGCACAGGTCAGAGTCTGCACCTTTATGCCACATTTATGACATTTGGAACAGTGGATCTTGTTCGGAAACTTAACGCTCGCTTTGTCTTTATTCCCCAGGGCCCACGCAGCAGCTGGAGAACAAAATAAACGACTTCAAGCACAAGCAAACCCCCTGGAACCTGCCCGAGTAAGTGAAGTGACTTTAAAATAATAAGAAGAAGAAGACATGGAATGAAGAATCCTATTAATGCTCCAAGTTGTGTATCTGTGATGCTTTGTCATGTGGAGATCTCCCTGGGTTTTTGGATGTCTGCATGTTTTGCCAGCTTTGCATGAGTTGCGCTGGGAGGGGGAGGGAGGGGGGTGGGTGTGTTACTGAATAATGACAGTGTCCATGTACGTCATCAGCTTGAGACAGACAGAGTTACACCTCCACACTGTGGCCTCCCCAGGGGTCGGCCTGCCTGCTGGGCTGTTTTCATGCCATTGACCCGGCCAGGCTCTGGGAGTGCGTGACCTTCAGGGAAGGCGAGGTGGCACATGGTCGTTCATTCAGCTGTTGCACTCTCTGACTCCTACACAACCAACCTTGCTTGACTTTTAAACCCAAAGGCTGATAACTCCTGCAGGGAAACTAGTATGCAGCCCCTCCCTCCTCCTCTGGGCTACCTGTAACATGGTCTTCTCTCTCCTTGTACCCACCAGGCTCCCCGCGCCCAAGATAGTTTTCAACCGCCCGAATGGTAAAAAGTACCATCACCCTGCGCCGGCTCTGCCCGCAGACGACCATCAGGAAGAGACTTCCACCGCCGCACATGAGGAAAATGTGAAGTTTCTCTATGAGGGTAAGGAAGTCGATTGGAGTGGTTGGACTGGAAATACGAGAATACGACACCAAACTAGACTTTTCCCTGTCTCACTGTATCCACCGGCTATTTTGTGAATGACATTGTTTCGCTCGGAGTTTACTAGAACTGCTAACCAGCTGCCACCCCCTCCCTCCCACACCTCACCCACACAGCTGCTCTGATACTGATAGCCATGACAGGCGCTGAGCAGAGACATGTTATCACACCAGCGTGTCGTGCTCCAGCATGATGACCCGCGCTGGCACACACGTCCTGTGGGAAACTCAGCCTTTTTGTCTGCTTTGAGGAGAGACAACAAAAGCTCCAGACAGGTTTTTAGTGAGTTGTGGGTGAGCCTCTACACGCTGACCCAGTTTCTGAAGCCTGTGGCCCCTTTTTTTTTAACGTCCACACACTCGTTCAGTCTCCAGGAGACTTCACTTGGCCTCAGCTCATGTTTTCTGTGTCCCGCGAGTTGTTGGCATTGACGCTCAGTCCCCGCAGCTCACAAACAACTTCAATGACCTTGTCGATGGGCGGACAAGGACACAAAGCAGCCTCCCTCCCCCACTTCAGCAAGTTTGCTGTTCAGGGTTGATGCCTTCGCTTCAAACACTTCAGTGTTTGATATGGAAACGTGTCCGTGTGAGTTTTCTGAAAGTCGTGTCCTGAAGGCAGCAAGTCAATTGTGATCTTTAAAGCTCACACACACGCGCAACTTCTACAAGAGTGAGGACACAATGCATTCCCTGGCCCCTGACTGTAAAACCTACTTCTAACTGTAACATCAAAAAACTGGTTTTCAGTCTCAAAACAGCTTTTGACACACACACACACACACACACGTGTCCACATGCTGCATCATTTGAAGCACAAACGTGAGCCAGCAGCAGCCCTTTGAAGCAGTCGTCCTTGTGCACTTGAAGTGTTTGACTCTGTGGGTGTGACCCTGTGGTGCAGGATAAAATAAACAAACTTGAACAGATTATTTTCTGTTGCCTACTAATTAGGGCAGGGCAATAACACAATATCAATAATTATTGCAATGTAATTGTCAGCAATAGCAATATATCAAAAGTCAATATAAATCAGTATAATGTTAAAGGGGACATAGCATGCAAATTCCACTTTGTTAGTGCTTCTAAAGGTTAATGTGGGTATCTGGCATGTCTACCAACCCAAAAACTCTGGGAAAAAAACACTCGCGCGTTTTGTTATGGTTCCTCTAAGTCAGAAACGTCATGCTTGAGCGACTCGATTGAGCTTCCTGGGTTTTGTGTCGTAACAAGGCACTGGAAGTCTCCCTACATGGTCTTGGCCCACCCCCACCTCATCCCCCGTCCCCCACACTCGTTACGCCGGGTTTACACCGGACGCAGCGAGGCTGCGAGGCACAGCGCCGTTCCCAAGCACACAGCCGCCTGGCTGTTCACACGAGACGAGCATTTCTCCGCTGGTCAGCCCGCGATTCACTCACGTGGCATTTGTCTGGATTGTTGGGACCGGGAGGCTGCAGCAGTTGCTCGGGCGCGACCGCTCGCTCTCCCATGCGTGAGCTGGAATTTGTGTCAGCGCCACACAGCCAGCAGTGTGGAAGACTTCCGCAGTGTTCAGCACTACTGTAACACTGGCACAAACACACAGAGCCCCCCCACTCGTTACGCCGGGTTTACACCGGACGCGGAAGCGCCGCTGCGAGGCAGCGCAGCGCCGTTCTCAAGCGCGCAGCCGCCTGGCTGTTCACACGGGACGTGCATTTCTCCGCGCTGGTCAGCCCCATAGACTGTATATATAAGGTCAGCCCGCGATTCTGCTTTCTCCGCTTGTTGTTGTACCCGTTGAATGTCGGGGTTCGGGGGTAAATGATGGTCTTCATAGCCCCCCACCCCTCTCTTTCTCTCTCTGTCTGTCTGCTTGTGTGCTTGTAGTGGATGGGCAGAGGGGGACATTTAATTATGTGATTGGGAAAATTAAAACTCCAGGACAACAGAAGGGGAATACAAAGTATGGGATGCATATTTGATAATTTATATCATATAAAATATGTAATTTATATCGTTTAAAAATCATGGGGGAGAGGGGGAGAGGGGAGCTGGCTCATTAGCATTTAAAGGAACAGGCACTCAAAACAGGTCACTCTGTGGAGGGCTGTTTTATACAGGGTAAAAAGGGTGCTGTTTTATATGATCCTTGTGGTATTTTGACCAAAGTATGTTACAGACATTTCATTAAGACCCCAAGGAACCATATCAACTTGTGGTAAAATGGGCATGCTATGTCCCCTTTAATATATTGTGTGAGCACGGAGAGGAGGTTCGACACGTTAGTCATCGACGTCAGCTTTGTGAAATGTTTTGCTGTTTATCAAGTGTTTGAGTTTAAAACCACAACTGTCACTCAGGGTCTTAAAATAGTCGTTAAGCTCCTTTTGATTATCTGACACTTTGCGTATTTGAATGTTGCCATGCAAGATGAACAAATTAACACCAAAATCAAAGTCATTATTGTCTGAAAGTTTTTAAAGCTAACTGATTGTGTTGTGGTGTTTCCAGCCTGGCAGGAGGTGGAGCAGCAGCAGCAGCAGCACGGGCCCGAGGAAACTCAGGCAGTTCACTATAAAGAAACCACTGGCAGCCCACACATGGACAGTGAGTACTTCTTCCTCCTCCTCTTCCTCCTCCTCACTCTGCAGCCTCCTCCACAAGCTGCTCCTGTTCTCAGGTTATAGATCTGCATCTGTAATAGTTTGATTTATGGCTGAACTAAGGTGTTCATGTAAACTACAGCTGTGGAGAGGAGAATTCAAATAAGTATGACAAAGACCCCCTGTGCTCCCCTCAGCATCAAGGTGCATTGGAATGTGTGGCTCTGAGAGTTTTTTTGATTTGAAGTAGACTCACTTCTTAAAATTGTTCTTGTTCCGGTTGTATTAATTTATGACAAACCCGCCAACTGAGTATTAGTATGTTGTCTCATTGAGTAAATGACTTCTTTCCTTCCCCCTTCAGACTTTGTGCCCATTGACCTGGATGAATGGTGGGCCCAGCGCTTCCTAGCCAACATCGACAAGCTGTCCTGACGCTGCTCTGGGACCAGCGGATCTTGACCGTCGGTCAGGAGAGACTCTGGCTCCAGGATACGTGGGAGCAGCAGGTGTGAACGGGTCAGTGTCCTGATGGGATTCACATGGACGGACAGCGCTGGGACGCTGCCGTAGAAACCACAGGGAATCGCCTCACTCGAACTCCAGCCTTTTAACTCCAACCCACTAAACACCAAACATTCAGTCTGCCACAGACGGCTGAAGGACAATGTCTTCAGATTTGTCTCACCCTCAACAGAGATGTCATGCTACTTTGAAATGCAGTAAAGTTTTTTCTTTTCCCAAGAATCTCTGAATTGGCATCTTTTCTTCTATCACATGAATATCTCCATGTTTATTCACCTTCATTTATGATGCAGCCACAGCTTCATAAACACAAACACCATTTTAAAACTGTTTAGATGTATTTTGCCACATTTAGCTTCTTGCAAAACAGGTGAACATATTAAATATGAAACAGATAAAATAGACTAGAATCAGCCTGAAGGATGTAACGCACGTCTTAATGAACTGCGGTTTATTAACCCTTCTCTTGCTCACACTTTAGAATGACACCCGTCACATTTCAACAGGATTTGGAAATATGATTCAAGAATTCAGATTTACTTCCACACTTTTTAATGCATAACCGTAATTTGTTTTCCTGTTTTTTCTCATTGTTTGTGGCTGGTTTGCATCCAGAATATTCAGTATGCGCAGGTCACTGACTTAAATCATATACATAAGATGTTCTCACACATGAACTCCAGAAAACGTACACACAACTGCGTCTGGACACTCCCCAGACTTTGCTTTTCACACATGAAGAAGGCAGCAGGACACTGTCCAGGGGGGACGAGTTCACAACAACAGGAAAATGTCTGGAACGTTCAGGTGAGGGGGGGGGCGCCTTGGTAGAGCATGCAGGATGCATTAACGTAGTAATTCTGCTGAGGAAAACACATGTTTTTGTTTTTAAGCACATCAACACCGGCGTCTGCGCTCATCACTAAAAGCTCTCAAATCTCATCTTTCCAAGTTGACATCTTCTTAAATTGTCAGAGTGAATCCTCAGGACAATCTGCTGCTGTATGGACTCACGAGGACATTCTCCGGAGTTTTTACTAGAGGCCTGGCAGGAAAACTCCGGAGAATGTCCGCAGCAACTGATTCTCACATACACCCCCTCCGGATAATTTCAGGGGAACGTTTGGATTTCAGTTCCTGTCTAAAAGCAGCTTTACAGGGACCTGTCCTGTTTTTACATGGCAGCACATTGGGCGGAGTATGAAAGTCACACTGAAAAGACGAGTAGAACAAACTTCATGACCGGCTCAGCCCAATCTTCTGAAAGATATTACCAATATTTGAAACTCCTGATGAAACGGTGCTGAACAAAGAGCGGAAATGTTTATGGAAAAGCTCTCTAGGACGCTGCTGGCACTTCATCTCTCTCCAGCCTTTATGTGCTCTCCATACGAGGATATGAAGTTCACCAGAGGGGAAGGAGACGTGTTTTTATGGCTCGGTGTGACGCCTGTAGTGCTCTTCAGAAACAGCAGTTCTCCGGCCCTTCAGTGGCTGTAAATGCTTCAGTCTTCAAAGCCGAGTCCGTCTGCACTGCTCATGTCTGCATGAGGCGCTCAGTGCTTCTCCAGAGCTTTAGTCAGAAGATCGTTCAGGCGGGAAATCATCGGTCGGGGATCGTCGTTCAGGCCTGCTGTGATCATGGCGTTGTCGTAGATCTAAAAGAAAATAGAGAGTAAAAAGTAAGTAAGAGTTTAACTTTGCACAGGAAGGATGTTTAACTATTAGCAAATGTTTTTAATAGATGCAAATATCCTCAGAAGGTTGATTACAGCCGCCAGAATAGAGACACGGCAACATTAGCAATATTTATGATAAATGTTTCACTTTATTAGTTTCATTAATAGTGAACATATATTCATGTTTCTCCCCATGAAGCAAATGAAAACAGAAGCAGCTCAGACAAGGCAGCTTCTTATTAAAATATAAATATGTTTTTACCTGCTCCAGTAAGAGTCCGGCCAGGTCTGAGTTTGTGTCTTTCAGTGCGTGCAACTTCTTGATCAGATCATGTCTGTAAGACGGTGGAAAATGTAAACGACAGTGAGAGCTGGACATAAAACCGACTTGATTTAAAGTTATACCATTGTATATTTTTATGCCTTAAATCCACCCATCTCTCACCCTGCATTGATCTCCAGTGTGGGCTGCAGTATCTGAGCTCTTTCCTCGGAGGTGCGGGCCATCTGCTGAGTGCGCAGGAAATGGCGTGCAGCGCCCATTTCCAGCACGGTGATCATCGCTGGGTGGGTGTCCAGACGAGGGGTGAGCTGTGGGACCAGGGAGGAAACGTAGTAAACATGTCTGGGCGAAGTTACATTGTTAGGATGAAACAAGCCACATCATTGCATCACTGTCTCTACGCCTTAACTGTATAAATGAAGCCACAAACTGGCACTTATTAAAAAATAAATTTAATTATATATATGAATTCATTCATTCAGTCCAGAAACAAACTCAGACTGGGTAAAAACATGAGGAATGAATACACACAGCTATGAAGAAAAGTATCGATCATTATGTGTTGATCAGTGTTGATAATGTAGTGGTGTCAGAGACGTCAGCTGAGTCAGTGTCTGTGTGTGTGTGTGTCTGCGTGTCAGCGCAAGAGAGAGAAGAGAGTGAGCCGAGTCAGGTTGGACTGAATCAATGAATGAATATATATGGGTTAGGGTTATATATCCCTAACCCATAATATAATGTACATTGTAGTGTCTCTCTGTAGAGGCAGATCGCAGAGACAATTTAAATCGTTCACGATCTAATATTGTCATATCGTACACCCCTATTTAAGAGCATGACAATTTGTAAACATACACAAGCAGCAACCCTTTGAAATTCTGATTCATCTTATCTTTACCTTTATGTTGGTGACTCGAGGGCCAAGAGCGTTCTTCATCCAGGCAATCAGGTTGTCGGCCTCCTCCTGTGACAGACGCTCAGAGGCTGCAGAGGAAAGACGACAGGAAACAAGGGGCAGGATTACAGCCCTGACAGCAAGAGGCCTCCTGCTACAGCTGCAAATATGAAATACTAAACACTGATGCGATGGGGAAGTATGAAGGTATGAACTTGGCGATATGAGAGAGAAGCAGACCTGGTTTGCTGTCCTCAAACTTCTCCTCCTTGTAGTGATCCACCACGATGTCCGTCTCCGCGGAGATCAGTTTCTTCTTGTCAAACTCCCTGAGGTGGAGCAGGGTCAGCTCATCGAACTGCTCGAAGCAGAACAGCACCTGCACAGACACATGACACAGGGTTTCACTGGATTTTTCATGGACCAGGTTATTTATTTAATTATTTTTAAAATTGGCTTCCAATAAAATCAATAAACGTAATGGATCCATCACCATCTGTCACGTCAGCCTCTCACCTCCATATCTTTCTGTTTCATGGCCTCAAAGTAGGGGGAGTGCTCTGCAAGATGGCGGTTGGGGGCACACAGGTAGTGGATGTTCCGTGTGCCGGCCTTCATTCGAGAGCTGTACTCCATCAGACTGGTCTGCTGACCCGCCGGCAGAGCGGACGACTCAAACCTCAACAGCTTCGCGATGTCCTCCTGTAGGGAGACAGCTGCTGGTGAGACAACATGTTTCTGGACAGTGATGCTTTCTCCAGGCATCTTTATTAACTTTCCCCCTCTAAAAACCAAAGAGTGTGTCACCTTGACGTCCTGCTCCTGGGTGGTGATGATGCCCTCCCTCATGAAGAGGCTGTAGTCCTCAAAGAACTTGTTGTACTTCTCCGGCTCCTTCTTGCTTTGGTCCAGCAGGAAGCGGATCACCCTCTGCTGCAGAACGTCACGGAGCTTCCTGGAGTCAGGGGTCAGGGTAAAATAATTAATCACTGATCAATTATAAAGAAAATGTAGCAATTTTTTTAAGGGTAAGTAACCACAGGAAGGGAAGAGATTACATATAAAACAAAGAACACAGTAAGTTGTAAAACTGGTCTTATACCTGATGAGGGCGCTCTCTTGCAACAGCTCTCTGCTCAGATTCAGAGGGATGTCCTCACTATCCACCACACCTACACACACAGAAACCCTGTGAGGGACACTCATTGACATAATGCATTGCATTCCTTATCCTCTTAAGGTTAATTTAAAGGTTAGATGCGATTACGGAAACAAACTGAGCCTTCTGTACACCCCCGCCATCATTTCTTACTCATTGGTGCACGTTTTCTGAAAGCTTACGGATATGGAAAAACAAACGAAATGGAGCAATACCACCGAAAATCTGAGGGGCAGTGTAGCCACTAGTGCAAGTGAGACGACCATAAGACACAAGGAAGAAACGTCAACAATGGCAGAACTTTTAGAGAAGAGACTTTGCGAGTTGTTAAGAAACTACAAGCATCTAAATGTCCAAACTTCCCCCAACCATTATGTTTGTTGTATTACTTAACCACTCATGGAAGAATGATTACACAGTTTGTAACTGACAAATCTCTTTTTGTACATAAATGTGTCATAAATGAGCCTTTAACCAACCTGTACAACTAAAGCACTTAACCTCGCCTACACAATCAACAATATTTTTGCTTCAGTACATAAAATCAGGCACATCAAAGTGGAGGATCCAAACCTTGGAGGAAGCGCAGCCACTTGGGGAGGATGTCACTCGCTTTGGTCTGGATCAAGACCTTCCTGCTGTACAGAGCCACGCTGGAGCCAATCTCCCTGCTCACGTCAAACATGCTCGGCTTCTGTTGGTCAATAAAATCTTTTATCAAAACATTGGAAAAAAATCGAACTTTAATTTAACCACTGACACTGAAAGAATGTTCTGTCTGGAGAGAGAAGTACTTAAATTACTGAATTCATGGCTTTGTTAAACCATGTCCAGGCCTTGAGGTTTGCTGGTTGTATTCCCTAATGTAAGACTATTATAAATTAAGCAGCAGAGAGAGTGACAAAACGTGTCCCGAGCTCCTCACCGCATCAGGAACATAGAAGATGCTTCGGATGTTGAGCGGGGCATCGGCGCGGTAGTGCAGCGTGTAGCGGGGCTTGTCGTAGGCCTGGGCGATGTAGCGGTAGAACTCCTCATGCTGCCAGTCGCTGATCTCCTTCGGCTCCATCATCCACAAAGCCTGCAGGGTGACGGAGGTCCAATAACAGTTAGCTTCAAAATGACTGTGCATGTTTTTACAATGAAAACTTTCAGCTGAGACGTTGAATAATTTGTGCATGTTTGCTTAATTGAAATCTTCATTGTCAGAGCATCCACCTTAGATTCAATTCTGTCCTCTATAGGGACAATGTGTTCAGTAAGAGAATCTAATTTTATAATTATCTACTAATATGTTGAGATCAAGTAAACAATAACACAGCCTCAATTCACCCAAAATCTTGCCTTAACATTAAGCTTTTTTCTTTTCCATTAATACTCTGCTGTTATGGTTTAAAAAAACATTAGAAACCATAAATAAAATGCTGTGGGTTAAGATTGTAAGTTAGCTCCTGTTTTGATTTTAAGATTATTATGTCTCAAATGTTTGTCTAGTACTGAATACTGAAGTACTGAATACTGATCTCAATAATGAGTAAAAAGCGATTTCAACCAATACATACATTTCTAAAAACTTGCAATGATCCCCAAAACATCGTTATCAAAACCTTGTGACTATAATTGTAATTGAGGCTTGATATTTTACAGTTAATCCATAAACTTCATGATAAATAACTGAACATCAAAATAAAATGCAAATACAACCAAATAAATAGAGATTGAATAAAGAAAAGCGATTTTCTTTTTTTACATAAATTGTAAACATTAATGCAGGCATTGTTTACTCTGTAAAAAGATAATTTTCATATTGGCCCACATTGGCAAAAAATAAATGCTGACACAGATATGTCTGTGAAAGGCTCATGTCGGCTGATTGTTTATCAGCTAAACGATAAATCAGTCTGACTGTAGTACTGGATCTTAACGCCTTGAAATTGTTGTAGCCTGATGAATTTTCCTAATTTCGAACGGAACCAGAGCGACTCACCTGCAGAGTGTTGAGCCTCCGTCCATTCAGGAAAATGGGGAAACTGACAAAGTTGCTGTACTTTGTTACGACCTCTGAAAGAGATACAACAGGTTGTCGTCACGGGGGAATGATGCATTAATCAAAAATGATCTCTGGAAGGTTTTGTTTCACTGATGAAGAAGCCTCAGAAGTTTTACCTTTAACTCTGTCCTCAGAGGCAAACTCCTTGCAGTCGTCCTTGAGCTGCAGCACGATCTTTGTTCCTGGATGAACACCACTGGCTTCAGCAATCTCAAAAACTCCAGAGCTGATGGAGACAATGACAGAGAACATTTGAGGATCATCAGGATCACAGCTCTGTTATACTGTAAAACAGAATCACACCCAGGAACTGAAACAAAACACTTCTTATTGCACTCACCCGTCTGATGACCACTTGTACCCAGGTGCATCGGGCTCAGCAGAGCGCGAGTAAACGTCCACCTGGTCAGCCACCATGAAGGAGGAGTAGAATCCGACCCCGAACTGACCAATGATGGAGCTGCTGGCCTCCGCCTGGTTCTGCAGAGCGTCCAGAAAAGCCTGTAATGAATAGAATAGTTATTTTGACAGAAAGTGAGAACAGCAAGATACATCCTATACACACGTTTGAACTTGCTGTTTACTTATTAAAAAATTTGAGACCTTTTCATAAATGATGAGTGATAAAAGTGCAAAGAACTACACACAAGTCACCTTTGAACCGGAGCGAGCGATGGTCCCCAGGTTGGCCACCAGCTCCTCTTGGTTCATCCCCACTCCAGTGTCCTATTGGCACAGAAATTCCTCAGTCATTCATAGTCACTGTAGTACCATTTTTTCCCACCAGGTGGCAATCCCGGTCAAAACCATACCAGGAAACAAACTGAAACGTCAGAGTTTGTGTCTTACACTGGAAACACAAGGGAAATCATGTTGTGCATTGATTCGTAAATAATTCTGATGTGTTTTATTGAAAAGGATTTCATGGGAGCTTCTATTTGGTTTTACTGCACAGTAAAACATTTGTTTGGACGGGGCTGTACCTGGATGGTGAAGGTGCCCTTGGCAGCGTCGGACTGCAGGTGGATCTCCATGGGAGCCGTTTCACCCCCCGCTGTCATCAGTTTGTGACGCAGTTTTTCTAACGCATCACTGCCATTCGAGATCAGCTCCCTGATGAACACCTGGTGGGACGAGAAGGCAGCCGTTATATTTTATAAACTCTCATGTCGGCGTAGCTAAGTTGTTCTCCAATACACACTCTCTTACCTCTTTCTCTGAGTACAGGGACCTGGCAACAATGTCCAGCAGCTTTTTTGTTTCAGCCTGAAACTCATGTTTGGAGAAGCTGCCTGGAAGAATCAGGGGTGAAACAAGATTTTAGATAATCATAAATCTAACAGATGATGACAAACAATGGTTTGAACTCCAGTTGTTCCAGCACCTTGAACAGACTCTGTGTCACTGATGATGGTGTGCAGGGGCTCCTCCTCGGGCTCCTTCTCAGCTTCCTGGGTGCTGTAGTAAGACTGCTGGCTGACGCCGAGGCAGGAACGCTGAGCGCTCCACAGTCTGGCCTGACTGCTCCACCTCTGCTGCTGCGTGACCCGCAATCCTGAGGACAGGAGGAATAAGGCAGTGGGGGGGGGGGTTAGAAAACAATCTCGTGGATGTTCTTTGTCTTTATGGTGCCGTGCAGAGCGCTCATTGATGAGGGTCTGTATTTATCAAAGGTCTGATAGTATCTATAAGCTCCAAAACCCTGATCAGACCTGGGATTAACATCCGTCCTGTGTGATCCAAACACATGAGGTCGTCGCTAAGTTCAAGTCTGAACACATCCAAATACGTTCCAAGGTCCGATCACTCACTACCCATTCGGAGGTGGTCTCGGACACAAGTGGCCGCATTTGTTTTGTTGTGTGAACGTAAATGCGTCCTGGGACACATATGTAGGAAGCTGACGTACTCTGAGCCACTGCGGTTTCACAATTTGATCTTCACAAACACAAATGATGTACATTTGCAAACTTAGAGCTGACCCCTTGTGATCAAACCCATCCGAGCGGATGTTGATACCAGGTCTGAACCGGGTCTTGGAGCTTATAGATACTAGAGAGGAACAAACCATCAGATCCCCACTGACAAAAGCAGACAAAAACAAAGCATGGAAATAAATAAAAATGAACTCAGGTCCAATAGTCTGAGACCACTTCCCCATGGACCTCACTGTATGAATTTACAGTTTTAAGTGTCAAAACAATGGAAACAATTACTTATTAGTTTCTGACTTGAAAACTTTTAATAGCTGATGTAGTTTTATTTTGTGAGGAAAGTGGAATCAGTGAGACGGACCCTGAGGTGACATCACACTTCAGGAGCCTTTCCTCTGTTATGTAAACATGTGTGTATCCACTCTGGGTGATAAACAAAATGGGTTCGGTCCACAGAGTTTGAGTTTCAGTCTGATATGAGCGTGGAATAACTTAGTATTTCAAGTACATTGTTGGTTTAAATCCCCCTGCACATGTCGCGCACGGATCGGACTGACACACCGGGCTCATAGTGTCGAACTACCGGCGGGTAAATTCCACATTTCGCCCTGAATCTCACCTTGTGGCTCTGCTCAGCGAACCCGGCTAACGATGCTAACACACATTAGCTCACCTGCGGACAAGGAGCGCGAGGCGGTTCTGCTGCTCAGCCCTCGCGTGCACGTCGTTAGGCGCGTGCCGGTCCCCCGGGAGGAACCGAGCACGAACCGAGCCAGCGCGAGACACCGGGACATGAGGACGGCGGTGGGACAGACGAGAGACACGAAGACAGATTGACCCACGGACAGGTTGACCCGCAGAGAGACACACACGCCGAACGAAACGACACAGTCAGGACCCCGCGCCTCGTGATGACGTCGGTATGGTGCGTCTTCGCGCTGCCTGATGAGAAAGTGGGCGTCACTCAATCGATTACAATCACATTTGGTGGAATAACGAACCATTTGATTTCAGTATAATTGATTTAAACCACTTCTAGTTTTGTCCGCGCAAGTTTATTGTTGGTGCTAATCCCATTTATAATTGAGTTAGTTTCTTTTTCTCGCCCGTCAAGGTCAAACGGTGATCGTTTTACATATAGTCCGATTAACAAACGTAAATGTTTAAAAATGAGGTGACTAAGTTTGTTATGTTTATGATGAGTGCAGCTTTAAAACTTATTTGCAACTGGACGGGAAATCAGTAGAATAGACACGTCCGCCAACGGCCCCCTCGTGAAGCCACTTTTAAATTCACTACATCCAGATTGTTCTTCTGATCTGCAACAAATTGCACACACACACACAGATAAATGACTTTCCCCTAAATGTGCCTGATTTTTCCCATCAAGATCCATAAAGTATTCTCTGAGAAATCAAAGAAATGTTGGAAAAACAATCTCACAATGTTTTAGAAAGTGATTTTCCACCGGATCCAGATCTGCAACTAAATTTCCTGGGTTCTTCCCCCCATCCATACCACTTCCTTCCATTATGATTTTGGTGATTCGTCCAGGAATGATTGGATAATCCTGTTTAAAAACAAACTGACAGGGGTGAAAACAAATCCCCCATGGCGGAGGTAATAATATGCTACGCTATCGGAAACCAATTCATAATTTCTATCAGTCTTCAAGTAAAATCTAAAGAATTGATGGTCCCAGCTTCTCAAACAGGTAGATTGCGTTTTTCCTCTATTTTACTTGATAGTAAACTAAGTTACGCTAAACTAAAGCTCTGTTTTATAGTGATTAATAATTAAAGCAATCAGAAGTTGACTGATAATCAATAATGCTAATGATGACCTCTGACATAGTTTTCTCCAAAAGAATAGACTTAGAATTAGTCTGTGGCACACAGGTTTATTTAACAATATGGTATATAAGTACGAAATGAGCCATTTGAACCAGTTTGTACAGTGATTTCATTCTTATTTTCTGCATATTTACAGTACTGTCTAGCTGCATGATTTACATTAGAGAACAGTTCATCAATTCAAGTTTAATGCAAGAGAGACCATGATGCACAAAACTCTCTCTGAATACAAATCAGCAGTCAAACAAATTAATTTCCCACCACAGGCAAAAGAGGTTCAGTACTTAATGAGAATTTCTTTATACTGAAGGAGAGACAAAGCAATTTTTTTTAAACATCTGCAAGACAAATACTGGGCCCGGGCCAGTAAACTGAACATTCTGGCACCTGTGAACATTACAAGCTTCAATGCAAGTTTTTCTTACACCTGCATGTTGTGTTTGGGTGTGTGCAATAGTTCCTAGATCTATACAAATACGTTAATCTCCCATAGACTCTGCAAACAGGAAAGAAATTAAGGCTTTCCCAAAGGCAGTCCTTTTGAAAAATGGCATATTAGAATAAATTAGCCAGGAACAAGAGAAACTGAGCAAGAGGTGAAACCTGGCAAAAAATTCCCCAGGCAAATAATTTTACAGTCTTCTCAACACAAATACGATATTAATTTGCAAAGGTACAAAATAAAAAAAGAATAATAAATTGAAATATTTTTTGTTTTGAGAAGTTTTGTTAAAAAAGTCAATACCAGAGCATAACAAATGAAAAACAAATTAAAACAACACAAAGACCAGGGCAAATTCTTGCATGGCTGGTCTGGAACCAAAAATATATTCTTTGTGTCTTTGTTGTCTTCTTTTCAACAGCAACTATTAAATCACTCTGTGTTGGAAGAAAAAGCAGTCCCTTGGTTTCAGGAAAGTTCACAGTCCGTAGGCCTCATATGACTCATTAGTTTGTTTTTCTTTTCGCTTTTTACATCAGCAAGTACAAAATTTTCTCAGCTGAAAACAGAACAAGGCCTTCTGTCATGAAATGCTACAATCCTTCAACAAATTTCTCCAACGTGTCTCCCGTCGTGTCACCCACCATACCCATGTCATTACTTAACCCCCCTCGATTTGGTGTGTTAAGCTGCGGCAGCATGGCACTCTGCTCCGGCGTTCCCATGTGTCCCTGGTCCATGGAGCCTGACATGGGGCCTCCGAGGCTGGGGTGAGGAGAGCTGGAGTGGAGGGCGCCGTGCTGGGGCGAAGGCTGCGGCTGTATTCGTGGGGAGGGACTGGAATGCGGGGGCTGCTGCGAAGGTGGACGGGGCGACTGCACGGGGGCTGGGGAGCGGACTTGGTTTCCTAATGAGTTTGCCATTGCCTGGCCAGGTAGATGAGCTCCTCCCTGGGCTTGGCCTTGGAGCATGTGTGATTGAGGACTCATCGAGTTGGCCTGCGCCGGAGAGCCCATCTGCTGCTTCAACATCTGCTGTTGAAGCATGCGCTGCTGGAGGAGATTCTGAGTCCCATCCATGCCCATGCCAGGTTGGCCCATTTGGGATGTGGGAGGGAGCTGGCCCATGGGGCCCCCACCTCCTTGCATAGCCATTTGCTGCTGCATACGAAGCTGGGAGTAGCTGGCTGGCCCTGGCTGCTGCTGAGGGAACTGACTATGGCTCTGAGGCATTCCTCCCTGCTGCTGCTGCTGCTGTGCCTGCTGCTGCGCCTGCTGCTGCTGCTGCATCTGCTGCATCCGGAGCAGCTGTTGTCTACGGTACAGCTGGGGATTGCCATTTTGAGCAGCATTCATCATCTGGCCTTGGGGGCCCATAGGTGCCATGCTCTGGGGCCCTACTTGCTGAGGAGGCTGCTGCTGGGGTGCCATACCTGGCCTCTGCACCTGGTTTGCCATGGCTGCCATGGCCTGCATTCCTGCCTGAGACCCCAGCATGGCCTGAGGGTTCTGCTGCATCTGCTGCTGTGGCTGGTTGGCCTGGTACTTCGCTGTCCTCTGTTTAATGAAGGCGGCCATGAGTTGGGGGTTAGACTTGAGGATGTTGAGAACCTGCTGTTGCTGCTGGGGGGAGCTGGGAGATTTGAGGGTTCGCAGCAAGTCCTGTAGGGCACTCGGAGCAATGTTTCCAGGCATCCCCCGGGGCATGTTTTGCTGCTGTGGTGTCATGCCTTGCTGTGAGGGCCCCTGGGGAGGCATGACCCCAGGCATCTGGAGACCCTGTTGCTGAGGCATTATGGGTCTCTGCATGAGCTGGCCCTGTTGGGGCATGGGAGTTCCCTGAGCCTGCTGAGGGGCCATGGGGCCTTGTTGAGGAGGGACCTGTGGCGGATGACCCTGGGGATTCTGCATGGGATTCTGCATTCCTGGACCCCACTGGCCCTGCTGCATAGCCTGCATCACCTGAGGGCCCCGTGGACCCTGCATCATCTGCATCTGGCCCTGCATCTGGCCCTGCATCGGCACCATCATTCGTGGGTGGTTCATGGGCATCCCATTCATGGCGTAATTCTGCTGCTGCTGCTGCTGCTGATGTTGCTTTGCCTTGGCTGCCATCTCGATCTGTTTGGCCACCTTCAGGGCTGCCAGCAGCGGTTGCTGCTGCTGCTGCTGCTGCTGCTGCTGCTGTGGTGGCGGAGGCTGAGGCTGCTGTTGGTGTGGCATGTTAGGCAGAGGTGACTGCTGCTGATGCAGAGGCGATGACTGAGGTCCTGGTTTGCCCTGTGGGACTGGTGTTGGGGGCTGGCTGATGCGGCCGTTGTTGGGAAATACTTGGGCAATATTGGCAGGGTTTGGTGGCTGATGCTGTTGGGGCTGGTTGGGCATGGGCTGAGGCGTCTGGGGCGTATTAGGCTGCTGAACAGAGTTTGGTGTGTCGGGGGCTGCTGAGGTAGGTGGAGATGGCAGGGGCATACCCCTTCCAGCCATGGTGGCCATTCTGCGGCGCATCATTTGAGCCTGATGGAGCCTATGCTGCAGCTGCTGCTGACGGAGTTTGTGCTTGATGTTGAGACAGAAGGGAACAGGACACTTGTTCTCCTGACAGTGCTTGGCGTGATAACAACATAAAGCAATGAGCTGCTTGCAGACAGGGCAGCCACCATTCGTCTTGCGCTTGCAGCCCTTGGTGTGTTGAACCACCCTCTTCATCTTCTGGCATGAAGGCAGAGAGCAGTTTGCATTGCGGCATTGACAGGCATGGACCAGGGACTGGATGCAGCGCTGGATGCTGAGACGCCGGCTCTCCTGCGGGCTCTTGGAGGCCTCTCCACCCTGACTGTTGCTGTCGTCGTCTAAACCCAAGCCCCACTTCACCATCTGGTGCTCATGGCCCTTAACGTTGTAGCAGTTAATGCATAGGTCGTAGTCCTGATGAGAAATAAGGAAGACAACATTAAGGTTAAGTTAAGATTTTAAATGAATTCAAAATTGATAGGTGTAGATTTTAAAACATTTTCCTACCTCGCAGACGGTGCAGTGCCAGCGAGTCTCCACATGGTGCTTGCATTCATTGCAAGTGTACACAAAGCGGTCCTGGCCCTGGTTATGCAGCTCCACCAACATGCACATTGTACTCCATTTGCATCTCCTCAGAGAACTGAACTCCCAGTGCTTGTCCCTGGCTAAAGTCAGAAAGGCATCACGGCCATCCATTAGGTCACAGGTCAACAGAGGGTCCGGGTCCATTATGGGCGGCAGGGTGTTAATGACTGGCCCAGCATGGAGGTGGATGACAAAAAATACCTGGTAGAAGAAAGGAGAGAAAACGAAAGCAGTGAGGACACACAAAGTATCATCAGTATCAGTCCGTCCTTCGTTCGTTGGAAATATCAAAAGTGTTAATAAAATCTGTTATAGCTGCTTGATTGGTTTCCTACCTCCTTGTGTTTCTCCATCGTGGCGTAGAGCTTCTGGGACAGGTCATTAGCTACATTCGGCATCCCAGGCTTCTTCTTATTGGCTCGGCTGACGCTGCTCTTGTTTTTGTTGGTTTTCTTGTTATTCTTCTTTTTGGCATTCTTGCTGTCAGTCGGGGTTCCCTTGAAAAAGATGGACAAGAACGTTCAAACACACAGACGTTGCACAACAGGCAAGATGAGGTTATGCCATTAAGTTGAGTGGTTATACAATGCCTGAGTGGCTACTGAAAGCTTTTATATAATATGAACTTGAGGATAATAAAATCGAGGGTGAGACAGACGGCCTAAGTGCCAGGCTGCTGATTTTGGCATAACAAGAGAATTCCTTTTTGTAAAACCCATTTCTAAACACTCAGAGACAACAATCCAACAAACTCACCTCGGGTACCTCACAGGAGGCCGTGTTCTCCTCCTTCTTCCTCTCCTCCTCCTCTTGCTCCAGCTCCTTGATGCTCTCCTCAAGAACATTAGGCCAGAAGTCACCCTCAAAATACGGCAACTCGTAGGCACTGGTCAGTCTGTCGTCTGTTGCCTGTTTGAAAATGTCCTGAACACAGACACACAAGACTCACAATCAGGTGACGTAGTAACAAGCTTCCCAATGAAGAAGAAAACCAAAAAAACTACACAAAAAATGAAACAAAATATAAATGTGGATATAACTATGAATATTAGCCCCAAATATTTATCTATCTATTCTCCAGAATGGTCAGAATAGTAGTTTTTTGGAACCAAAATTGTCACTGACTGATACTGAACACAAGGGGGAGCCCCTTTAATTCTGCACACTTAGAAATAACAGTGGTTCATGATAAATTCACATTTTTCTTGTCAGAAGGGAGACAAAGAGGAAATCTGAGTTTAAAACACAACAAAGAGTAAAAATCCCTGTCAATCTAATTTTTTCTTAGAACTTATTTAAAAAAAAAGAAGCTTCATATCTGTTCTCAAGTAAGATCATGTTAAATTTGACTGATTAGGAGCCTTGTCCAATATAATTACATGAATACACAGTGAACTAGAATAATAAAGTGAATACAAAGTTAACACCAGTAAATAGCATTGATCAGGATAACACCACATACTTCAATTTATGGGTTAGGGTTAGGGTGAAAAGATCACAAGAACCTACTTTACTGCAATATAACAACTTTATATTTTGAATAGTGTCTTGTACTCACTGCGCAGTAAGACCTAGCCGATGACATTTTAAAAGACTGACTATTCCTGCTATAGTAAAAAGGTGTTTTTTTGTTGTGAATTTTCTAACCTTGTAATCGTGTAGGATCCTCTCAGCGAACGCCTTGTCCAGCATCTTTCTGTACCACTCTTGAAGCCTCTTGGGTTTAGGGATCTTCTGGTCCAGAGGGTGACAGTGGAAAATGTAGTCATCTCCCTCGCTGGGTGGGCAGGCCCAGATGTGACCCATCACATACCTGACCGGGACATAGATTATCAGCACTTGCAGGAGTGATACATTATTGAATACATTTATAAGAAATGAAGAAAATACTGATGTTACTCTTCACCCACCCCAGTTTCTTCACATACTCCAGGTAGCCTATTAAGATCTCATGGTACACTGCAGTCCTTAGCAACCGTGGTTTGAAGAAGTGAATACTGTCAAGGTATGATATGTAAACCCGTCTGCAAGGCAAACAAGAAAAATTGGATTCACGATTAATGCACTCAAAAAACAAAGTTAACTTGGGAGAAATGCACATGACGGCATTATCTTTCGCTGTAGTTTTACCTGGTATTTGGAAAGGGGCACTCTGAGCCGTACTCCTGGACGTGCATGCCGAAGAAACAAACGTCCACGCCGTCTATTTCCTCAAATGCAAAAAGTGCTTTGGTTCTGTAAGGGAAGGTCTCCACCATCTCGCCTGAGTCTACAAACCTGTGGAAACAGAGAAGCAGAAGTTAAGTTACAGAGAGTTAGACTTTAACTTGCAACATTTGTAAAGGTTATATATACACAAGTTTTCAACCTTAACATAGCACCTTACAGGTATATTCTCGTTGAAGAAAAAGAGAAATGGCGTCCTGAGCAGGGAATTAAGTCACATCCCTTCTGTGTGTGTTGAAATGTGAGCTCTTCTGTCCAGTCCGAGCGCACGTTCATCTTCGTACAAGTGTGTGTGTGTGTGTGTGTGTGTATTTTACTGCATTTGATTCCCTCTCCATGAAACCATTGGCCTTCTGCACGTTAATAAAGCAAATGACTCAGGCTCCTTGGTTCGAACACTGCAAGGCTCGGCTATGCTAATGATGCTAGCCATGCTAACTGGCTGCTAGCCGCTGTGCATGCCCGCAGACAATGCTACGTTTTTAAAAATGTCCGTCAAAAGCATCTCACGAGGAGGCTCTGACAGGAGCACAATCCACAGCTTTTCGTTGTAAACTTTACATTTTCACTTTATTTATACAACCGATCGCTCTTTGAGGTCATTATTCACCATATTCATATTCCCCGTTTCAAATCTAGCTGGAGACCTGTGTTCCATGTCATCCCTTCTCTTAAACATTCATTTATTCCGAACCATCTTCATTGTGTACATATTCAATTAATGGCACATCACATACACAGTAAATAATGAGCACATTCTCCACAAAAGCATTTGAATAATCACAAACTTCTCTCCCGATTAGTTTTTTTCAGTGAAAAAAGATGTAGTGCGGTATGTGGTGGGAGATTCCAGTTATATGTGGGGAAAAGCAACATCAACATTTAAAGACAACACCAATCCAAAGAAACACACTTTATCAGCGGGTGTGAACCTTACCTAGACTTCATGCCAGGCTTAATCTCCACATTTTTGTCAGAGCTGGCCACCACTCGCACAAACACCTCCCCGGCCTCTGGGTGGTTCTGCCTTTTCAAGTACTTATTAACTCTGTCCTCAATGTAGGTTCCCAGCCTTGTGGACTGCAATCCTTTACCAACAAAAACAAAAAAGAAGAAGTTTAAATATCAAAACTTAGGTGATTAAAGAAAATTAAGTTTAATGTCAGAGTTGTTTCATTACGTGTAACTTACTTCTGGCTGCAAACTTGTTTTCCTTTCTTGTTTTATTGGACTTCTTTAGACAGTTGTCACAGATAAAACTAGTGGATGAAAGATGAAAATCGGGTTTAGTGTCACCCCACATTATCTCCAGAAAATAAAGATATATAGTAAGAAACATGGACTGTGTGTGCTCAAATGACTGAGCAGTTATTCAACAGCCATACAGAGACTCACCCTGATGGCCAAATGATTTCATGGTGCAGCACGCAGATCTGATGCATCTTTCGTCCACAGTCTTTACATTCAATGAACCTGCAGCGACAAACATTTGCTTTATCAGTGTGTTCTTTAAAAAAAAAGTGAAGAAGAAGCATCACTGCCATCAGATTAATAGACGAGGCCACACGGTACTCACGGCTCAGAGTCCAACATGTCGTTTTTCTTCTTTTCAAACTGATCTTTCAATATCTTGCTGCATGAAAGAGACATAAAGAGACAACTGAGTTCATGATGGCTCCTTAAAATGAAAGTCCAGAGAGAAAACAGACTGATCATCTCACACGATGATCACCATGAAGAGCTCGGCCACCCGGGCTTGGTAACTTACGTCTGTTGCTGTGCCGGGTCGTCTCCCAGAGTCACACTGTTGCCCTGGATCTCATTGAAGCACTTTTCACAGAAGTGATACCTGTCGGCAATAAGGCCATATTTGGGTGAACTGCAGCCAGCACACACAGTAGCAGCACAGGCAAACAGGTGTACAAGGTGGAAGGATGCAGAGTGAACGGAGCACATGGAAACAAACAAGGATGGAGCATGGGCAGCGGACAGACAGAGGGACACACTCTCACACTCACACACACACTCACACACACACACACACACACACTCACTCACTCACTCACTCACTCACTCACTCACAGGCAGAGGTATGTTAGTCGCAGTTTAAATGGTCGTGATCCAATCGCTCTCATTCAAACTGGAAGAGAATGTGGGGAAACATCCTAAAATGTGAAAGACGGTATATGAATGTCAACAACACACACATTGGACAAACTGTTTCACTGCATTCATGGGTAACATCAGCAACATTGGGGCTGTGACGATTCTCGAACCACTCGATTCGCGATACACAAAGATGGAACCGCGACGCGTCTCCCTGCCCAACGCCACACACTGCCACAGCAGCAGGTGCAGTCTAATGACACTCTTATCCAATCACAACCCCAGGACCACAACCCCGCAGAATCTGAACCAACACAGAAGTGACCAGTATCTTCAGATCAATGAGTGTGGAGGTCGGAGAGGATCGTCTCTTACAAAAGTGTGTTGTAAAGTCTGCGTCTATGAAGTCAGAGTCAGGGGGAAATCATCTGGTGGATTGTTTATTCCCTATGGAGTTTCCCCTGGACTGACGGACTTGACCATCGACGGTACAGTGAGTGCCCTGAACACATTGTATATAGGAACGCTGTAGTTACTGAAGCGACACGGACGCTTCTCTTTCTGTTTAATCCCCCGAGTTGTTTGTTTATGATGATCTACAGTAAAACGGATTATTTCTGTTGTATCTGTTTTTCGTTGTTTGAAGTGGATTCAACTGAACTGTGTTGGGCTTGTGGGGGAGACTGAAACAGACTTTGTATATATACGGATTGCACTCTGGACGTTAAGACTGTGTGAGATACGCACACACACCCTCTTTCCTATTCTTTGGTTATTTTTGTTTACGTAGTTTTATGTGAAGTCAAGTCCAAGTTTAGTGTTCTTGTCTTTACTGATCCAAATGCTGGTGTTTTTATAAAGTCCAGAAATCCCCCAGATATGGTCATGCCATGGGAGAAGAGGCTGGACACACAAATACAAATGAGTGAGTCCTTCCGGGAAAGGGACTTGATCCTTTTTATTGAAGAAAGTTATTTTTTAGCTCATATATTTTAGACTGTAAGATAAAGATTTGAGCAAATGATAAATCCTTGCTTAGAGCTTCTTAGACAATATGAGGAGCCAATTAAATTATCATTATCACTGATTTCTTTGTTGCTGCTGGTGAACCAAACCACATTTAGTAGCAAGTGTGTGTGATAATTTAACGTCGTTTCATTGGAATGATATTGAGGTGCAATGGCAGTTCCTAAACAGCAGGGGGAGCTTTGGTGCTGGTTGTATGAGGACGACACCAAACCCAATCATGCACATTCTGCTCAGCCACAACATACAACTCTCAGTGGCGTCTGTGACATCCCTGTAAAGGAATGATGCAGCTTTGGGAGAGGTGTATGTGAAGTCAGGTTTTATCTTGACACAACAGGACCCCCTCTCATGATAACCCCTAACCCACATTTGACCTATTTCTACCATTTAGCAGACTCAGCATGTACTTTTACCTGTTCTGGTAGCTGAAGTAGGTGCCATCCCTGGAGATGGTACACAACTGTTTGCCATAGCAACACAGCGTCTGGGGTGAGAACTCGTACTGTGGAGACACATTAGTGAAACGTGTTATTCTGATTTTAAGTGGCTTGGAGAAAAAAATAAAAACAGTTCTGTTCATTTTTTCCTGCATTTTTTGTGCTCAGTTCCCGTGTTGGCTCACCTTCCTGCCACAGCAGTAGCCCAGGCCCTGCATGACGGGGTCAATCTCGGCTTCAAACACTTCTGCCAGTTTAGTGCAGTACTTGTAAACACGGGATGTCTTACGGTTGTACAACCAGGCATTGTTGAACATGAGCCACACGTCGTCCACATACTGCCAAGGCTCCTGGTACTGACCGGTGTCCAGCTTACGCTTGATAGTGGATAAGTCGATGGGATTCTTCACAATGTCATAGTAGTCCTGTAGAGCACGAGGCAGGAATGAGCAAATTGTAATTATCAGTGTTTGCTGTCCTTGAAATACAGGTATGTGTGTATTTGATTACGGACACTCACAGGGATGCCCAGTAGCGTGGGGTCTACAGGTTGTCTGAAGGGCAGCGACTCTGGATCCTGCCTGTAGAGGGCCTCAAGTGTCGGCATTAGGGCTTGTCTCAGCTCCTCTGGCTTGAAAACTGGACAGACAATAATGTTTTTAAGAAACCAAACACAAACATAATTCTACTGTCTGCAAAAACAAGATTTTAATTTGCATTTAAGGATGCAAATGCAAGGCAACAAGCTCCATCACCATGTACTTACAGTCAATCCTCATTGGCACAGGTATTCAATTTTACTCCTTTTTTTAACTTGTAATTTAACGAATATGTATATAAATACAAGTTATTCACTTGATACAATGATCCATTTTTCTATCATTTAATGTATCGTCAATCCCTCAATATATACAGACGAGATCTGTGGCCTTACTTTTTTTGCGGTTCTGAGCGGTGGAGGCGGCTGACGTGCTGTTGGCCCCGCTTTCCTCCTCTTCTTTGGGTTCTGTCTTAATCACCGGCTTCTTCTCCTCAGTCTCCATTGGTTCCTGCTTTGGCTCTGCTGCCTCTGGCTCCTCCTTCTTCACCACTAGGGGTTTGGTTTCATCATCCGGCTACGTGAACACAGCCGTGGTTAAACAGCTATACGACAATGCCGCGCCATAAAACTTTGCAGGTATTTAATGTGTTTACTTTGTAGCACAACAATTGAGAAGTCACATGTGCTTTTTGGGAGATGATATGATGCAGAACTGGTTGTTTTATGGTGAAGAAAATTTGCCGGGGGTTCAAATAGCAAATGGTTTCTAGTCTCATCTACAGAAGACAAATGTTTGCTTCTTTCCATTTCTTGTATTAACAATCGCTTTCTTACCTAACAATTATTAGATAACCTTGTACAATCTTGTGCATACCTCCATTTTTATATTAGTCTGCTTCTTCCCAGAGGTGTTGTCATCTTCTTCATCTTTTACTTCAGGTTTGGCTTCGGTGCCGCTCATGTCAGACAGGCCCTTCTGCGAGCTCAGCTCAGCCACAGAACCTGGGGTGGCTACTCGGTTATCTATACTGGCTGCTGCCTGTAGAGGGAGAGGACATTCTGATCACAGCGCTGATCGTTTATATATAAGGTTCTATTGACTTTACTGAGGATCACTGAAGATCCATTAATAATGAATTGTCAGAGATCCTTTCTGAATGAGATACAGACACAGATGTCATGAAAAAGTTAATCCAACAGGAGGTGGCCAAGACATAAGTGAAACAAGAGATACAGAGCTTTACTGTTAAAACTATTATCTCACCGGTGTACTGGGGTGCTGTGCCTTCACTGAGGTGGGCTGCTGCATTTGGCTGGGGGCTTCAGGTTGGGGCTGCAGGGGCGTGAGCGGCTGGGATGGGTCAGGGGGTGTGCCCATAGCTGAGAGGGGACCAGGGATGCTGGGTATGTGGGTTGGGGTACGGGAGGGCCCACCCGTGGAGGCAGGGGTAGAGGGCTGGGATAGCACCTGGGACTGCGCAGGAGCATGGTGTTGGTGCAACTGCTGCTGCTGTTGCTGCTGCTGTTGCTGCTGCTGTTGAGGCTGCTGCTGCTGCTGAGGCTGCAGGCCAGCAGAAGGATTATGTGGAGGAGTTGCACCCCTGGTGGGCTGGGCTGCAGGGCCACAGGGCAGCTGCGGGCCAAGGGAGCCCAGTGCATTCAGAGGGAGGTTCGAGTTCTGAGGCTTCTGGAACAAAGAGGGACGCACAGTTAGCACTACAGAACGTACCATTCATACAGCAGCCCACATGCTGAAACTAGTAAGAATATGTTCAGCAGTGCAAAGTCCACTAAACTCGCTAGGAACATACAAAATGTTTTTTCTCAGGACCACAAAGTTTCCTCACCTGAGTGACAGCAGCCTGTGTTATAGGCTGGCCCAAGCCTACATTCACATTCATTCCTCCACCTGCAGCTGCAGGAAACTGGCCCTGTGGCAGGAACTGGCTCTGGTTGGCTGGCTGGGCAACCATGTTATTCGCATGACCACCCATCATTCCTTGTGTCTGAGGCATCCTTGATGGGGACATGCCCATCTGGAAAACAGAGAAGAGTTTTAACAGAGGATCATGGCAACAGGAGGCATCTCGTATTCAATGCCTGCCAAGTAAAATAAACTAAATGAAGGGAATGCAGAATACATGCATGCTACCACCACAACAGTCTAGTATTTGCCTGTGGTTTCTACAAACAGGGGTACCTGGCAACAGATCTAAAAACCAGGGAGGAACATTAAATGGCTTTAAGCCAGGCCTTGGTCTCATTTAAGGTTTCCTGGGGCAGCCAGCAGGCTGGTTTGTAAACAGATCAGGACCTGTGTCACATTTGATAGATGCTTTTGTGTCAAATTGGTACAAACTGAGTAAGTAATAAATGATGAGGCATATGATAGCCCAAAGAAATGAAAAAATGAAGCAAAGAGCCAAAGAAGAAGAAAATGGAGTAAGGAACAAAACGACAGAGGAAAAGACAAACATGGTTCCAAGAAGAACAAGTTTAAGAAAGAAACCGGAGCGTTGAGCAGAGCTACACATTGACAGAGAGAAAAAAGAAATCGAACCGGGGGGACGGAGCTCATGTTCATCTGCTGTGGATGGTTCATGGGGGAGGGAGCACGTGCTCCCATGGGTGCCTGAGACATCTGCGCATTCTGCATTGCCATTGGGTTAAATTGATTGATTCCTGTGGGAACACACAGACACACACACACAATTATATACCTGTTAACTATTCCTAAGAGTTCTTGTAATTTAATAGTCCATGCCCTACTAGGCTGGCAGCGGAACTAAAGCAGCTTACTTAAATCAGAGTTCTAATAAATTGATTTGTTAACTGGTTTAACAATCAGGTGTGCTCACGAAACAGCATTTAAAAGTCAAACCATGAGTTTACTTAAAAATGGGGAATCTTAGCTGAAAAAGGACATATGAATGGTTTCTCACTGAAAACACTGGCGAGTGAGTGAGAGAGAGCACATACCTTGGGGCACCTGCATTCGATTCATTATCTGATTTGGCATGTTGGGCATAGGCACAGGTCCATCTGCAACAAGACAGGATAGTGCAATGCTCATTTAAAAGTTGCTCTTAGTAGTAGAAAATCCTTTGGAAAGCATCCTGTATAAAATATGATTAATTGTAACAACTGAGAACTTTCAAACTTTGTGAAAGAAGTTAAGCTACTGACTGGGAGGCCGGACAGCCTGTCCTGGTCCCATGGTGTTGGGCTGACCCATACCAGGCTGCGGAGGTCCACCTGTGCCCGACATGCTGGGCTGTTTCTGGAGCCGTGAGCGCCTCTTCTCCTCCAGTTCCTTCTGGATCTTGTAAATTTTTTCTGCCAGGAAGTGGTAATACTCGTCCTAATGAGAAACAGAAAGAAGCAAGATATTTAAAATAGAATGCATCTCTTAGTCTCTGCTTCGACAAAAAAAAAAGGCTTTACTCAAAATGTTGTGAAGTGTATATTTATATTAGTTACCCTGCTGTTAGCCGACTCATACATGTCACCCTCAACCTTGCGTGCATAAGCCACCAGGTTCTCCATCCGTCGGTCTTTCAGTGCTGCAGGGTCTGGGGTCGGGAATATGGCTTGTACTCTGAAGAAAGAGAGCAGACAAAACACATAACTCAACAACAACCTATAGCATCGAGTTCTACTCTATTTGCATGTGAGAGAACTTGAGTATTTATAATACACAGGCTTAACGGTTGAACTCACAGTTTGTGCACCAGGTGGGTGCGCAGGTCCTGAGTGACGTGTTCATGCCAGGCCTTCCTTATCCCCGAAGCAGAGAGAGGGGTGGCAGCGGGCAGGTTTCCCATGCCTCCTGCTACTGACCCATCTGGCATCAGCTGACTGCACGACAGAGAGAAACTATTACTGAAGAACAAAGTAAGCCTTAGGACTCATTATCCTGGCTAATTCCAAGTCTTTAAATTAAAATACAGCTACATTCTATAAGGTCATATCAATATTTACAAGATGATTGTACATCTATTAGGAAAGGCATTCAAGATAGAGGCTGCATGGGTCTAGCTTTGTGTTTGTATATAAGGATGAGACTGCTCACTTGTTGAGTGAAGAGGGCAGAGAGGAGTCGGAGTGCATGCCAGTCTGGTCTGAAGAGGGGACACCCATGCCTCCTGCCATCTGGTTCATCTGATTAGTGCCTGATAAACACACATCGTCAGTTACACGGGTTTACACGAAAATGGCTTAGCAACAGATTTGTTGCTACTTACACACAATCTCCTAAAAAAAAAAAAAAAATCCCATCTATCCCTTACCTAGTGTGTTCATATTTCGCAGCTGCTGGTGCTGGGAACCCTGCGGGTTTTGTTGAGATGGACCCTGTCCTGGGACCTGAGCAGGGGACTGGTTCCCATACGGCAGGCCCAGGGCAGCATAGGCCCTCTGCATGGAGCTGGGGTCGATGTGCGTGGCAGCACTGTTGATGGCTGTGGCGCTAGGCTGGCCAGGTCCAACTGTGCTGATGGCATTCTGCAGGCTAGCTCCAGGTGAATTTAGCATGGCTGGATAAGAGGACAAGATACATAAGGGGGCTTGGAAAATGAAATCAAACATTTAATGAATAGTCTATAATAGCAGAGGAGTAACTGCTGCTCCTGGTGTTACAATTTCTTAATATCAAAACATATGTAAATAATTAACCCCAAATATTTATCATTAGTAACTGGTCATCTAAAATAATTCTCTTTAAATAAGTTTTTAAATAGTTGTATAAGTAGCTACAATAATAAACATGACTTTATTAAGAAAAAATGTGTCTTCGAGAGCCACCATCTGAAAACCCTGCCGCTGCTCCCTGCTGTGTGCTGTGCACGCTGCCTCTGTGGGGGATTTAAACCCGTCACTGAGCCGTTTAACCAATCAGAGGGCAAGTAGTCCCTAGACCCTGCCCCCACTGATAGCAGAGCCAGAGAGCCCCTCCCCCTGGGTGTCACATTACAAGTCTGGCCTTTTTAGAGGAATCCTCTTGCTGTTCCAGCTCTCGCAGTCAGCGGGCCAGCACAGAGCAGGGCCGAGGAAACACAACCTGCAGGTGGCACCACTTCATACATACATACACATGCACTGACTGGAGGGCGAGCTGCTAAGTGACAGCTGCCTTGTGTACAGGTTTACAAGGTTTTAATGACTTTTAATTAACATGACAATGAAGATGTTTCAAACAGGATTTATAGATAATGGTTTTGTGTCGTCTTTAAAAGGTGACCCGTGTGCATTTTTACATGAATTTACAAATGAATAAGACAAGGGAAGGGAGGCTGCTGGAGTTACTCACGCTGCTGGTTCCTCTTGTCACTTGCGTTTTTCAAAGGAAGGCAGACCGGGCAGTCGTGCTTCGTACAGTTCTTCCAGTGGGAGATGATCTGTCTGGATGATGCACAGTGAGCCACTGGGGGAAAAATAACAGAGAAACAAGACGTTCAGGATGAGACTGTTAAAAAACAATAAAAACACCACATGACCATTAATACATCCCCAGTGAACACATATAAAAAGGATGTTGACTCAGAAGAGAAAGATTTGGGCAATAAAATGGTTGGATAGAGTGATCAATCTTTGTTAAAATAACGGCAATTACTGCCTCATGACTGAAATAATATAGATGTCTAGAAAATATTATATGAATCCTAATGCCCAAAGCAGCTTTTGATAAGTCACAGTGACAATGACGTTTGACTTCCTCTAATCACTTCACCCGTGAGCTCCTGAGACATCATGTTTACGAGAATGGGACAGACAGACAACACGAAAACACAACATACGAACGCGACTGTTGCTGGCATGAAGCGGAGGCATAAAGAGCCACAGCTGCTTGAGTACAATGTGCCAACAGCAATGTAAAAAAGTAATTAATCTACACTTTGTAAAACCATAAAGACGTCCGAGTGTTTACTTTTACGAGGAGGTGAAGTTGCAGTCTAGGTGACTTCAAACCTATCAACTCCTTTAACTGTGCTATGTAAAGCAATCGCCTCTTTGCCAAAGGCTCTGATTACAGTTACTCACAACCGGCATGGTGCAGTAATCTAATGAATAAAATTCTTAATGAAGGACAAAATATTTATGTGTGACAACACGGTCACACAGAAGCTCAGATGAGTGTCAATCAAGTTAGCACATTAGTAGACACATTTAACACCTTGTGGACACATATGCACACTGTAAAACTGGAGTAAGTCCACCCAGATATGTGGATCCCTGCTTGAGTTGACCCAGGACTCTCATTTTCACTCACCCTGGCAGGACTTGCCAGCCTGGCAGTGGGTCATGTGGTTGAGGACGTTCTTCATGGTGCGGCAGTGGGGCAAAGTGCAGGCCCTCACCTCCCCGTTAGCCTGCTCCCGCCGCTGGCACTTATGTGCGTGGAGCAGCAGGACCAGCTGCTGCTGAATGAGTTTGCGCTTCTCGGGGTCGGCCGTTGGGCCTGCTGACACTCCAGCCCCGGGGACCATGCCCACCGACGCTACCTGCTGCATCTGAGACTGGGACTGCAAAAGAATGCCAATACACATGTAGGTAAGGCACAGATCAGACTATCTTCATTGTAAACTTTTAGGTGCAGTGTAAAAACTAAAACTGAATAATACAAAGAACATGTTTGTTTGTTTTGAATTAAAAGAAGATGTGAAACCATCAAGAACTACCACAAATTGATGAACTTTTTTTTTAAATGAAGGGACTGACTACTCCTGCCTCAGATAAATCATTTCCTGTTCCTCAAACAGTTTTGCATAGCACTCAGATCTGTTTACTTTGTGCCTTGAAAGAATCTCAATCTGTCTTCAACCCTTTGTACAAGATCAGAGTGGACAGTCAACGAAAACAAATATGTCACCCTTAATGCAATATTCAGTTTTGGTTTTGGCTTTTCAAAGCAAGGAAGCAATGCATATAAATGGCTGCAAGAATATCTTAGACAAGCTGTGAGCTGTTAGTGTGTGCTCACTGTATAAGAGGTCAGGTTAAGAGTATATATATATATATACTCTGAATCACAGTACCAATGCAGTGGGGTTCTTGATTATAATCAAATTTAGCCAATTAATCTAAATATTGCTCTTATATATTTATCATTGCGCTGAACTGTTCTATTAATGCACAATTACTATAATAATAATAATTTCTTAATCTATATAGTACTTCTAAAAATGTATTTACAAAGTGCATAGCAAATAAAAACCTGAAAGTAAAAAAAGACATTAAAATGACACAAAAACAAATAAAATGATTTTTATGACTTTTACAGTCATAAAAGAATAAGAACATTAAATGATTTGACCCCATCAACACCACATGCTTCCACCACAGCTTTCAGTCACCAGTCTCATATCCATCTCTAACAGTTTTTTTTTTCCAAAACAGCTGTGTACACTGACAACACTCATGCTTTACACGCACCTTTCTTTCAAGAATAATGTACATTCACTGTATTTATACTTCTGAGCACATAGATATGCATATATAGATATGCTTTTTTTTTTTTTAAGATGCTTCATTACGTTTTAGCACCCAGAGTAAACTTACTGACATAATAATGACTGGAAGCCAAATTAAAATCTAAACTACAACTTTAAAATGTATTTAGCATACCTTATTTAAAACACGTAAAACCACATCAAAACAAACAAAGGGTCCTATATGGCAGCATGTCAATGTTTCTGTAAGACCTCTCTGGCGAAGCTAGTACACATACTTAAATGGCTGCAGACTGTGTCCTCATGTCTGCAGAGTACACCATGTGTGAAGCATAAACTAGCATATCCATTTAAAAAAAAAAAAAAAATTCTTGAAAAACAAAACATGCGCAAAAGGAATGCGTATTGTATCGCTGCAGTGTATTCACAGTACCAATGCCCTTGTGCACATTTCTGTTGAACATTTCATCTTGGCTTTACTGCCAGTTGCAACACGCTGATATTGTGGATACAGATTCACTTAGAGAATGTGTTTTACCCTGACTGACCTGAAGCAAAAAAGGACTGGGACAAACAGCCACTGTTTTAAGGATGTTTTAAGATGAGTGACACTCACCATGTTTGGCACACTCCCAGCTCCCTTCAGCTCAGCAGGGAATTGAGGCAGGTTGTTTGAAAGGGCCGTCTTGTTCTGGAGTTGTTGGGCGTTGACCCCCGTTGCCCCCATCTGCTGCACTCCAGCCTGACCATACTGCTGGCCAAATGGAGCACCCGACATCCCCATCTATAGTGAGCACACAGGACAGAGGGTGGTCAGAAGAATATCAGGCAGCCAAGTGTCACAACGGACAAATTATGTTGTTTACAGATGTGTCTGATGACAATGTTTATGCATGCGTCGGTGCGAGTGAGAGACAGAGACAGAAAGAGAGCGAGCAGAGTCAGGAGGGGCTGAGATAATCAATGAGCTGCAGATCTACTATGAAGAGAGATTTTACCTTTTTAAGAAAAGTATCAACCCTTATCTGATAGCGTAAGTGTAACAATAACTTTGATTCTATGTAAAACTGTAGCAGGTCAGAGGACGTCAGTTGAGTAGGTCTTTCGTATGTGGCCCAGGATGAATTTGCGTTTAGACTGCTAAAAGAATGTGGCCTGAACTTGGCGCTTGGCAAACACAAAGTGCAGTGTCCCTGGTTTGAGTCCAGCAAGGGGCCGTTGTTGCATCTCGATCCCCATGTTTCTCTCTCTTCAGTTCCTGACAGATCTCTACTGTCACGATTCAATACCACTCATGGTTTACTCCAACATCCCTTAAAACTGAACTAAAACAAACACACTGTGTGTGGAAGGGTGGAGTAGATGCAATTTCTTAATGAGGGCTCAGGTGCTATGTGTGTGTGGTTGGGGTGGGGTTGGAGAATGGAGAATGCATTTCCACAATTTCATATAATTTTGTACCGATATCATTACAGTATTTAACAAAATACAGCACAGGTTGTTGTTTTTCACAGTACACATTTGGCTGCTGATAAAATGTTTGTCTGTAGACAGCTCACTTTCCGAGTGGCCACAAACAAGTCGGTTCCTCTCTCACTTTCATTCCTCTTGCATAATTGTTTTGTCTGACATTTTCTGACTTCAGTCTTTTCGAGCTAATCATCTGTGACAGCTGTAATTCTTGGATGTTTGACAGATTTTCTCCCTGGTTTATTCCTGTAGTGAAGACATAAGTAGATGCAATGAACTTGTGTTCACTCACCACGAATTTATTTTCTTTATGGCAGCAGAACATGTTACACCACCCTTCTGAAACCCCTGCAGGTTAAACTGGACTAAGCAAACACTTTAAAGGCTGATCAAGTTTGGAAAAAGTCACTATAAATGGACTTGAAGACATTAAGGCTACAAACAACCTATAATGTAGCGACACGGTAGAACCGTTACATTGGAACACAGGAGGTGATAAAAATAAAAAAACGCGATAAAAAAGCTTTTTCCCGTTCATTCAGCTTAGCACACCACAGAATTCTTAGAATTGTAAGGATAACTCTAAAAAAAGTTGAAATTTGTTTTGTCTCCAAAATGAGATTATGCATATTCCCCTACTTTACTTTTAGATCCTCCAAAAATCAGTTATTCTCATGTCTCCACTGCCCTCAGCGTGCATCTGTCTACTGCCTTTCTCCACAGCGGCCGAAGCAGCAGCCTGCTTCGCTTCGCGGAGGTTCCTCACTGCCAGCAGTGCTCAGACAGAGAGAGCAAGCCCAACCCAGCGGAGAGAGAGAGAGAGCGAGAGCGAGAGCGAGAGCGAAACGGTAGGAGACGCACATAGAGAAAGACCAGCTTGCTCAACAGCTGAGCAGAGCACTGCGCTGTCTGCTGCCTGCCCCTCCCCCTCCGCTGCACAGAGACACACAGATGCTTGCCTGCAGCCTCACTCCCATTCACACAGCCTCATCCTACTCTCCCACTTGATGATCTGCACTTATTACAGAGGCGCGACACCAGGCTCGAGGACAGCGCTGGCTCACAGGAAGCCTTCAATGGATCCCCTCCTCTTACATGTCCTCTTTCCTCCTCTTCGGTTTGGACTCTCTATCGTGCCTCTCCCCCCCGCTCAAAAACAACACACCAACAGGCTCCGCTAAACATGATTTACAGCTCCATTATCAAAGGCCAGAGGCCCAGAGAGAGACGGCATACGCCAGAGAGGGTGAGAGAGAATGAAGCAAGAAGGGAAGAGTGAAAACAAGAAAATGAAGACTTGAATATGGAAAAGAAAACTATGAGTAAACGACAAGCATCTAATAAAAAAATCCCCCAAATATCATGGGTCTAGTTAATAATATCAAGATATCGCATATATCGCCTTTTAGCCTGAAAATAGAGGGATAGGATTTTTGGTCCATATCACCCAGCACAACACTTCAGTGATTCATCCCCCATGTGCTTTATCAAAAAAGAAAATAGGGTTCAGTTCAATTGATAATATGGTTAAGTAACAGATAATGGATAGGACCTCACATCGCTCTCCCACATTTTGACAATGCCTTTCTCAGATGGCAGGTAGCCAAGGTCAATATGAAGTATCTGTCACTTTATCATCAGCCACAGGTTAACATGTACATAGGACTCGTATCCAAGTTCAAATCTGACTCTCTCTCCCCCAACCTCCTCCTCTCAAACGCTGAACTGGCTTTTCATCGTCACGTGAGTGCAACTGTTGCACAACTCCATGAGATTTGAAATAATTCTCCTATACACACAATTCAATTACATTGTCCAACATACTGCAAGAAAAAAAATTGGTATTCAGGTGTGTGTATTTATGGGAAAGGTGGAGCTTGTTTCATGTGGTTTAACTTTGGTTTCCTGTCAAACCACAAAGACTCTCAGACACCGGCGGAAACATTTTCTCACTTTGAGCACTTCAAAGACTGTGGAAATTAAGATATTCACACTAAAATTGAACCAGCAGCACATCATAGAAGTCATTCTTCAATCACAAACAAAATCAACTGTGATAGCACCATGACACGGCTGCAGCTCGTGTTGCATCTAGATTGTCTGTATTGTTTGATTAGCGTGGTATAAGAATGCAGTTATAAACACATCAGCATTGATCTGCTATAAAACTCTCTGTTGGGCCAAGTTAGACCCACAGAGATTGATGCACTTGACTGAAGATTCAAGCCCCTCAAATGATTGTCTGCTTCCTCCAGCAGACCCAGGAAGACCAGTCGATCGATACACGGTGAGGAAGAGATAACTGTCGACGAGACAAGCGCCAACACCAGATGATGAAAATAATCATCATCAGGATAATTACAAATAAAAAAAACTATTTGCAATAACTCATATGGCAGTGATCATTTCCTAAAAAATTTACAATGGAGTTAGAGAAGTTGTTTTGCAAAACTCAACATATAGGCCATTATTTTGGTGTCAAAAGTAAAAAAAACAAGTTGAAAACAAGTTCTTCTACTTAACAAGTTTTGGCAGATAATGTAAGACTGTTAACAACATAAAGTGTATGGAAATTACTGTGGATAAAGTCATGAAAAAGTTGTTGCTGCTCTATTGATCAGGGTTTTTAATATCTTTTGTCAAGTCTACACATTACAAATGCAAGTGAATATTGGAACATGTTAACATTTGATATGTGTAACTGCCTGAAATGACTGATGTCGACTGATGTTCAGTAGTTCGAATTTGATGTGTTTAAAAATATGATCTTTCATGCGCTTTTTGTATTTTGCTGCGCAAGCAAGTTTTCACTTGTGGCACTTAGTAAGTTGAGAACCTCACCTTCATGTTTGCTGCTTGCTGAGCATTCAACACGTTGTGTGCACCCAACTGTGGCCCTCCTTGAGTGAGGGTCTCTGCCAGCACACTGCCTCCAACACCGGGTCCAGCACCCACTTGTGCCCCCTGCAGACCCTGGCCCTGGTACTGCATTCTCCCCCGGCCTGCTGGTCCCAGACCCCCGTTCATCACCTGTCCAGTCTGGCTCATGACCCCGTGACCCTGCCCACTGTTCAACATGGCCTGATTGAAGCCCATGGCTGTGGTTCCATTGCCTTGTCCAGCTGCAGCAACTCCTTTCTGGCCCTGGGGAGACTGGTGATTGGGGGAGCCCTGCCCCAGTGGACTTTTACCAAGTACAGCGCCAAGCTGACTTCCCACCATGCCTCCCTGTTGGGGGCTGGCTCCCAAGATAGAAGAACTTCCCGGTCGCAGGAGCTCAGACAGCTGCTTGTGTTTTGCGGCTGCATCTGGAACGATGGAGTTGAGACTAGGACCCCCTCCACCTGGGCCCCCGTTGGAGGACATCCCCATCCCCAAGTCTCCATTAGGAATGAGTTCGTCTGGAAGGTTGTTTTCCAGGTCAAACAGAGACACAAGATCTGAAAAAGGAGAGAAAGGGAAAGAAGAATTAGCCATGAACACTGACGCATATCCTTCAACCAGCAGCAACTAAAACTGAACTGCAAACCACCAGTATTAGAAAGATTGAAGAATATTCTAATCACGAAATTCTGTGGTTAGTCTTTCTTGCTCACACAACACAAACAAACCACACTTTACAGGAAAATGCACCATGGTCTCTTTGAAATTAAACAAAATGATAAGGGTGTGAAAGCATCCTAAATGTCCAAATGGATGTATTGTTTTCAAAGGTTCAGTGTTGTCATCTGTCGACCACAAAAATGAACAGATTTTCTGACCAGCTATCAATACCAATGTAAACCACGCCTAGTCAGCATTTAAATGTGATAAGTAAGCATACATTTGTATTCAACAATAAGGTTCATGCTAGATCCTGACTGACCGGGCATATAAATCGGACGATATTTACTCATTCAATGTCATTGAATCGCTGTGACAAGCGCTTCAGGAAAATCGCTATTCACAAACCGTCAAAACAAGCATGTAAACAGTCTGAGTGAGAGTAACGTCTGTTATTTCTGTGTCCCGTACATGTTGTTAAAAAAACTTCCCAACTCATATTGTAACGTATTCAGTGCAAGGCAGACGTTTCTATGGACAGGACTAACATTACATTGAAATAACCGATGTAAACGTGCTGACTGACTGTGTTTTGATCAATGGATCAATCTCTCCTGTCTGTCGTGCAGTTGTCAGATGTGACATTATTATAATGTTGGTTGATAACGGTGGTTAGTATAATCATGTTATTTGATATTGTTTGATATTGTTTCTTGCCCTCTCCCTGTTTTGTCAGGTTACAGAAGATCCAATAGCTGGTTTCTTTCTACTAATTTCACAAAGGTCCCCAGCGATTTGTTATCTTTAATGTGCATAAGCACAGATGGCAACAATGCATGTGGACAAAATTACAGTTCAGTGCCTGCTGTAACTCCAAAGCAGTGTGGACTACAAAAAAGTTCAGAGGAACAGCTTTTGCTCTGTAGCTTAGAGCACTCTTGTAGCTGTGCAAAGGAAAAGTAAACATGAAGACTCAACACACACAGAGCATTAATGAAGGTTACAGTCCAAATCACACGTCTGTGCCAAGGTCCTTCACGTGCAGGTGTGAATGTGCCTCAGTGTGTCAGCCAATGAAGATTTTACCAGCACCTCAGCCACACCCCCACACACGCCTAGCCCAGTGTTTAGGGCCAGTGGGGTTTTAAGTCTGGAAAAAAATACATTGTGTTCCTCAATGCAATAAGGTGGCAATTCATATTTTGAACATTACAGGCATTTAATGAAATGCCTGTTAGTGCCTAAAGTTAAAGTAACAAGTGTCAGGGTACAGCAACAGACATGGATGGTGCATAGTTGAGAGCAAGCACCTGTGCCTCATCTGAGGGCTATTCAGCAACAAGATCGAGAGCACACATATATGAAAGTAAGAGATTTTGAAGAAAGACTGTTCATATCTGATCTCAACAGCAACAAATAGACATCCCTCCGCCAGTGCTCAAGAACAAGCAATGCCAAGACTAGAGCCGTTTTCAGACATGACCTGCGGGTAAAATTCGGAGAATTGGCTACAGAGTTTAACCCAGAGTTTGCCTTTCATACATGTACAACACAGCCAGAGTCCTCTGCACAGACGCGTTCACAACAGCAACAAATACTCCGCAACATTCAGGCGAGAGGTGGAGCCGGGTGCAGCCAACAGAGGCAGGAAGTGACATATTAACTCTGCTGCATGGATCACGTGATTTTCTTGACAACAAACACATCAGTGTCGGCTCTTATCACCACAAACACTCTTGACATCTTTGTTGGTGTCTTCTATGTGTGTGTCACTGCTTTTTCACCGGGAGATATTTATTTTTGTCCGTTTTTTTCTTCTTCATTTTTGCAACTGTCGAGCATTAGAAGCGTCATCATGCCTGACTTAGCATTTTAGAATATGTATCCAAACAATTAACCAAACCCTTTGCATGTTCTACAAACACAATAATATCTAGAGTAATCAAGTGATTCCCATTAATCGTTTTATAGCTAGTTTCATGATTATCTGACAAATGTTTTACCATTGCTTAATTGTAGTACTCAGTGCAGCTCAATTTGCCTCTCTCACACCATGTCTCTCTCCCACACAAATACAATTACAACTGAGGCATCGGCCATAGTCAGACTCGCCATCAATGAAGTTTTTAGCATCCCCAGTAGGAGGGCAAAGCTCACTTCCACTGTAGTTGTGTACATTCCCACAACATGCATGCAGTACTCATCAGGCAGACCGACCTCAACATAACACCTGCGCTTTCTATGTACCACTTTGTTTGATTCCCATTTACAGAGCCAGGGCTGTGCACAAACACCAAGTCTTTATTTAGCAAACACACACAGAATAAACACCTAGCAGACAGTGAGGGGATTTTTAATGACACAAAGTGCACTGGATTAAAATCCCTTACTCCACCTTGAAAAGGGAAAGGATAGACTGGAGCCAAAAACCTAGCTGAAGGAGTCATTGCCTTCAGCGTGGTGAGTCTCGTCCAAAGACAGAGTATGATTTGACTTCACTCATTACACAACAAGGATATGATGAACATATCCATATGTCAAAAAGAAGCAGCCACCAACTAGATAATCCCAACACTTGAGTAACACTATTCTCACCTGAAGAGGACACTGCTGCTGCCGGTTGTAATTCGCCCAAAGCCCTTCAACAGGCATGTGAAAATGTTCAATTACACTCTCCAGTGTAGGAGATAATAACAGGCTATGTAGAGTCCCAGAGTCAGAGAGATGGGATAGAGATGAAAAGCATAAGATTTTGCCCCACTCTCTTTCAATAAAATGGGTCGCTAACCAACGATAGCAGTGTCAAAGGGGCATAAAGATCCAGACGTACAATTCTAAAGAACCAAACTAAAAATATGGATAAGGTAGTGAAGTGTGCTGCTTCTTGTGAGCAATTCAAGCACAAACACATTAAAAGGTATTCGTACCAAGAGACGACATGTGTGTCAAAGTCTTAAACCACAAAAAACGTGCGAGACAAAAAATCAGGGTGAGAAAACCAATATTTAGTGCATCTATGAAAGACTGAGAATGAAATGAACTTATGTTCGGTTGTCTGAGTATTAACTTCATGCATGGTGCCTGATTGTATAACTGAGGGAAGGCTACCTAATGTTTTGCCATTTGCAACAATTAAAAAAGCTAAATTAACGTTGAATGGATGACACAATTTGAATCATACCTTTTACGACATGTCTTTAGGCAAAACGACATGTATCCAAACTCGTTTTTAATGGGACATTTGTTAAAACAAAACAAAAATTCTGATTTGTATTTTGCATGCACTCGTCTGGAAGTATTGAATACTGACATTTCTTCACCATTTTGGTGCATTTGTTGGCGTTAGTGTGAGAAATCTTTGTGAGTAGAAGCCAGTGATTGCATTCATGTCTCAATACGGCCACGTTTGAATTATTCTTTGCCTTGGATACAATTTATGAGACGATTAAATTTCAAAAACTTCAACATGGCCTCATTGTTCAGCACTGTGTCCGAATGCAGCAAGCATACATTTTGTATTTAGATCTTTTTCATGAGATCAAAATATGTTAGAAGTGCACGTTAGAATTAGTAAAACGTCAAAGAATACCTGCAATTGATAAAATTATCAGAACTAACTTAAGAAAACCCAATTTTTGTTTTTACCACACATTTGATTTGCAGTACATTAGTTAAACCTTTACTATGGTGCTTTATAAGAAAAGTTATAACTACTTCAAGATGTGCTAAATTAGCAGCACACTGCACTCGTAAAGCTGGGGCAGCAGTCATTTGCTGCACCGTGTTTATGTAAACCACAGCCATTCATAGACAATGGCAAGAAAAGAAATTGGGCAAGGCTAGACAATCTTAAAAGCTGAGAAAGTTTTTTTTATTCAGTTTGCAGACAGATGTAAAATAATTAGCTCAGTGTCGTTCAAGAGGATATAAGCATGCTGCGGATGTGTTAGATATGAAGGGGTAAGGACAGAGGGAGGAATAGACGTACAGAAGGCCACCGGGCAGGGTTGGCTTGTTGGCATCCCGTGCCACCCACTCTTCTCAGCATCTCAATCAGTTCCACCTCAGCTGAGACAATAGCCAGCAGATCTAGCGCATCTTCTGCCAATGGTTTGCCATGCTGGTGAGAGGCATAACATTTTTAACGGTTGACCGTGTTTGAACATGTGCTGATGCTGATGTAGCTGAATAATGCTCACCCAGGGGTTGGCAATCATACACAGGCCAGACAGAGGACGAGGAACCCCCGCTAGGTAAGCAGTAGCATTAGAGAGCGGCTGCCCATTTCTCACCTCTTGCGCTGACACGCCACTCAGGCATACAAATGACAACAAGCCTGACACTTGCCTGTGGCCACAGGGGCAAACACAGACTGACACCAGACCAGAGGACCATAAAAAACGGAGACATATTAACATAAGCATCAAAGACTAGCTGCTAATCTGTGGCTGTAAGCGACAGCGACTGTGCACTGGATTGGATGTAGCAACGGGAGGTGTCTCTGCTATCTGTCCGACAACCAATAACTTTGTCAATAACAAACATGACTCAGTCAGCCAAACCCAGAAGGGAATATTGTTATAATACTACTTTGCAACACATCTGTGAAAGCCAATACTTGTCATATTGATTTCAATCCAAGTAGAAAATTAATTTTGAAGTTTTATCATCACTGAATCATTAAAGTTGAGATTTTAGATCGAATTTATTACAGTGAAATGTTTTGATTTGAAAACCATCTAAATGAGGTGATTCTTTCTCTTGACACAACTTTTGTTTTTCGAATAAATCTGTTCTTTTAGGATTCAGAATGTGAAATTCAGATTTAAAAATCAGGGGTACCCAGGATAAGTAACCACATTTGGATTAAGTGTCCTGTAGGAGTGTAGGGCAATAACTATGTCAACCATGAAAAAAACATATATTAAATTTGTTTTGAAAATGTAAGTTTTAAACACAGATTTCCAATTCAAAGAAACCAAGTGAATTTTTGGATGAAGAAAGATGCACAGTAGAAGAAAGAGCGGTGCTGCAAACCAAGAACAGTAGGGGTGTAACGGTACATTTATCCGAATTTAAAAATTTCGGTACGGGCCTTTTGGTTTGGTACTTGCAGCACCGAACTGAGTGCAACGAGTCAGCGTGCGGAACTTATTTGTGTGCATGTGGGTCTCAAATTCCGATGGACAACTTTAGCGAAGGACCGGATGTGCTGTAGGCTCGCAGTCATGGTAACCACAGACAAACAGGAGTTTAAAGACCATCCCTCATCACATAAGTCTGCTGTTTGGGAACATTTCAGTTTCGCAGTCAACTATAATGGTGATGGAAGAGGATCGTACAAAAGCCATGTGCCGACATTGCGCAACTGCAAAGTATGTAGCTGGTAGCATGTCGAACATGCCGACTCGTTTGAAACAACATCACCAGAGTGATGTCCCACTAACATTAATGGGATAAGGAAAAAACGTGTTCGGTGTAAACCCAGCTCCCCGCAGCATTTAAACTGCCGCTTGCAAACAATTCAGACTGTGTCAAAGCAATAACAAGCGTCATAGGTGTTTCTAATAGCAGCGGATATGGGTCCGTTCTCTGTTGTTAAGAACGCAGGGTTCAAACACATGCTGGAAGTCATCGAGCCACGTTACGAAGTTCCCTCTTGTCCGCATTTCAGCCAGCAAGTCACACCAGCCCTTTATAAACCTCTGTCGCTAGCGTGAGAGTGTTCTCCACAGTGGGAGATATTGTAGGTGCCAGCAGGGCATCAAACCCTTTCTGCAAACAACGTGGACAGGTTTATTAAAAAAAATAAGGAAAATACATATATTTAATAATAATCATAATTATACAATACCAAAATGGTCACAGTTAATTTTCTACATGTCGCACATTAATGGATATTTATTTTACCATTTAAAATTTGTTTATTTTGTTATTTTACTTTTGTAAAATTGACTTAGGTAAGAAAGACACAGCCATAGTCTGTTCAGTTAAACAGGGTTGAATAAAAATTAATTAAATCTGTTTAATGTTTTCTGTTCCTTGTTTTTACTGTACCGAAAACGTACCGAATCGTGACCTTTAAACCGAGGTACGTACGGAACTGGGATTTTTGTGTCCCGTTGCACCCCTACAGAACACACTCCAAATAAACTCAGAATTAGGGCTTTTTCCAACTCAAGAAAAAAACAGTGCTTATCCTCCCATCTGCACCCTGGCACTTAAAATCTTCTCAGTGTACTTAAGACCCTGAGCCGCATCCAGGACTTCAAAGAGAGCAGGAGACACTGGGAAATGTCATACTGAGTGTGTGTGTGTATGTGCGTGCGTGCGTGTACATTGAGATAGAAGGGGCTTGTGGCAGCAGTGGGGGAGGAGGAGGCCCAGTGTCGGGCTGCTTTATTGCCCAGTGAAAGGTCCTGTCAACCTCTGAAAGGATGCACTACCTTGGCTGAAGACCGAGTTCTGTCAAGACGTCTCGATAATGCCGCCATCCGCAGAAAACAAGTCAGACAAAACAAAGAAACTTCTCAGTTGTTTCCGGATAGCAGACACAGATGCTTTGAATCGCCACTTCATTTTGAATTAAGTATCTGTACCAGTCATTATGAACTGTCAGATGACAGTAATGAGGTGCCTGCAGTGGTGAAATCCAACATACAGCTTCACTGAAATGAGACGATGATAGCTTGGTGCTAATGAATGCACAATGAATATCAGCAAAGCTATGTATGTAAGTACATAGCAAGTATACAATATGCAAACTACGCACATGCATAACTAGAATGGACCCAAAACTGGATGGTTGAAAAGTTCCAAGAATTATTTCATTATTAGGAAGAGTGGAACAGGTTTCAATCAAATATACTCCTGCAGTACATCTAAAGGGAGTTCAATGAGAAGTGAGGTCTTAAGACGAGCTGAAATAAATAGTTACTAAATAATAGTGCCAGTTGACATAAAATTTAAAAAGAAAATCTATAAATCATGTTCCTACATTTTTTAAGCAAAAATGCTCACTTTGTCCGTTTCTCCAATGTCTCGTATTTCTTTAGATTTTCTGTTATGTCATTGTAAACTGTAAATTGTCTTTAGGTTTTGGACTGCTGGTAGCACAAAACAAAACCACTGAAAATTCTACCTGGGGCTTGGAAAACCTCTAATAGACATCCTTAATGGTTTCTTACATTTTACAGATGAAATTTTACACAAATAATATTCAGCTATCTAACTAAGAATGAAAATAATGGTTGGTGGCAGCTCTACTCTTAATTAGGGCCCGAGCATTGACGGTTTCCAAGTTGACATCTTTGTTGGCGTCGTCTACATGTATGGCCCGCCCCATCATTCGCTGTGAATTTTTGGCAAAAATTTCCTGCTTCATTCTCACATGGGCTCACTCTGACATTTTCTGGACATTTTACAAGGGGGGTGGTCGGAAAACCTACAGAAAATGTCCAGAGCATCTGAACCTGACATTTCAGTTCTCACATACTTCCTCTCTGAAAGATATCAGGAAATTGTCTGGACTTCAGTGCATGGCTGAAGAGCAATGACATGTAGCCACAGTGCCATGTTTATGTCAAGTTATTATAACTTACATGCAATTCACTTTTACCTCCAACCAGATGGGTGGCAATTCTAAATTCTTGGTGTCTGTCAAACTGGAGACATCTTTGAAAGCATAACATCGTTGTGCTCGACTTTAATCTAGTGATAAGTAATGTGAATGATATGTTGACTCGACTCTCGTTCAACAGAAAAAGACAAAACAGCTCCAAAATACTTCTGGTAAATTCATGTAACTAATAAGGGCTTATATTAGAGCCCCAGTCTTCCCCAAGTGCACCAGTTACATGCCCTGTCAAATTCCTCCTGGTCTGAAGATCTAAAAGACTCTATCCTGGGGAATAAATCAGCTATAAACTAGACTAGTGTCGCACATGCCTCCATCAAGCTCGAACATCCTACACACGATTGTCACGTGGTTACAGTAGAAATATAAAAGAGAAAAGTAGTCTCAAAACTTGAAGGATTTATTTGCCATTAAGCGTAGTGCTAAACAGCAGAGAATCAAATATGAGCAAAATGTGCAATTTTTGGGGATTAACCGTCAATGTTAAAGAAAATTTCGAAAGAAATCCTGCATCAGCCACTTGATATACAGCAAAATTTCACAGGTTCTTCCCAGGCCACAAAGCAGGACTGGTAGATATCAGTTTGCTTAAGTTTTTGCATAGTCCACGAGGGAAAACATGTCCTCCTTGGCGGACGTGATGAACCTCATCTCATCGAACAATCCCGCAAATGCCCACACTTCTGTGTCAACTACCAACCACATGCACGAATCAGCGCTTGAACAACACTGGGAAACTTGTGTCTGTGGAGCACGTACAAGTCTTACAGGTGCATTGATGGTGTGATGTGCCATCAACTTTTTATATTAAAGGTTCAGTGTGTAGAATTTAGTGGTGAAGTTGCATGCTGCAGCTGAATACCCCTTACCTCACCCTCCCCTCCCAAACATGGATGAGAACCTGTGGGAGCCTTCAGTTGTCATAAAAACTCAAAAGGTGCTTAGTTTGTCCAGTTTGGGCTACTGTAAAAAAAACATGGCGGCCTCCGTAGAGAGGACCCATTCACGATGTAAATATTAAGTATTTAAACATAAAAGGACTCATTCTTGGGTAAAGAAAACAACAATTTGTACAATTCAGATGAAACACGCTAGTGAAAACATTACTGGGATTATTTCATATTCAATTTCTGCCAATAGACCTTTAAATAATCACATTATTTGTTATCCATGTAATATGTACACTTGGAAAAAAGGTCATTTTCGTGTTTTACAGTCCAACTCATCCATAATGGAGCAAAGTTGCTCTGCAGGTTGGGCTGGTGAAGAGGAAGACCCTTGGGCTAGTTCCTACTCCTCAGCCTCATCAAGGCAGCAGCTTATCCCAGCTCTGCACCCATGATATGTACATTTACTAACCAATCATCGGCAGCAGAAAAGCTGGATGTTGGCACAAAACCAATCTTCAACGATAATTCCTCTCATACCTCAACACTGATCATTCAAGCGTTGAACGAAGGATGGTCTGAATCTAACCGGGTGGTGAGGAACATTATCATTCTATCAGACAACAGTGGTCCGTGTGTTTGTGCTGTCAAGTTTCTGCAGTGTCAGTGAGCAAGGCACTAAAACCCAAGCCAACTCCGGGGATGCAGAATGCAGCATTTCCCTATTGCAAACTACGAGTTTCTCTGAGGGATGTCACGATGCTCACTGAATACCAGCTTCGTAAATGTGCAGGTGTCTTGGCGAGAAAGAAAATGAACATAATACTGCCAAACTTTCTAATCACGTTTGAATTGTTTTAACTCTACTTTGAAACCCTGCAAAGACAGAAAAGTTGGGAGCGAACTCCCTGTTGAGCAACTGCAATCTGGACATGAGGAAGAGGCAGCAAAGTTTGCAGGATTTTAGTTGTTTTTTTTGTGCACTAGATGCAGTTGGTGGTATTTCTTTAGTCACGTGTGGAATTACTCAAACAATCTCACAGGAACTTTATGTACAGTTGCCCAGTGATATTTGCACAGCCCCCAGCGAAGTGGCTGATGAGCAGCTTTTCCTCAAGGTGGATGCGTGCGTCCCCTATCAAGGCAGCCAGAGGATTAAGAACATAGAACCATACGTTGAGCCGAGGATGTCAAACCCGTGTCCCGTCCTTACCTGGGCCGTCCGATCCCGAGAGAGGTGAGTTGAGCTTGGGTCGCTTTGCAGTGGGGGGTCCGACATCCAGCAGATTGTCAGCCATCCTCGTGTTATCGGAGGCGGATGATGATGCAGGGAAATAACAGTCCAACTTTGTGGCTCCTGGAAAACTGGGAACTTTTTCCCCCAACGTTGCTCGAAACAGAGCAATTTTACTGTTGTTCTTTTTTTTTTTCTTCTTTCTTTCCCTCTTTCTTGACTGACAAGACTGGAGAAACGCTGCCCGGAGAGAAGAGGCTTCAAAAGGAAGGCAACAGCGCCACGCTCCGCTGCCGAAGATCACCCCATGATAATCCAACACCCAACACCCACATAATTATCCTCAACAATCGCGTCCGAAAAATTATTTCGCTTCGAGGACAATAAATAAACGGCGATCATAAAATATCACACGGGGCGTAAGAAAATCCCTTCGCCCGCAGATCGCCGGTTTCGCGTCGGTGCGAAATCATCTTTTTCGCAGTCGAAGCGAGCGGCCATAAAATCGGACCCGGGCTTAAATAAAAAGAGCAAAATTCAAGAAATATTTTCTATGAGCCGGATTATTTTTCTCGTCGCTGTCTCCCGGTAAATACAGCGACTCGCGGCGGAGGGTACGGCGAGAAGCGGCGCTCTCTAAAAGGGAAATCAAATATACAGCGGGCTGTGGAGACGATAAAAAGCCGAGTAATCCTCACATGTTTGCGTCAAATCTCGTCGGCAGAACCAACACGTCGGTTCCCAGCGCGGAAAAAAGCCGTTTCGGGTCCGTCTGAGTGGCTCGGATCGGTTTTTAAAATTAATGCTCCCCCCGAAATCCCGATTCCGAGCCGCGTCAAGATGGCGGCTGTTGATTCCTCCGATACAAAAAAAAAAAGTTTTTTTCTTCCCAGCTAGACTGGGGGGGGAGGGAGGGCGCCGTCGTGTAATGACGTACCGACGTAAACCCGTGTGTCCCACCGTGCGTCACGTGCACGTACGTCAAGTGGCAAATAATAATAAAAAGAAATATAATAGATATATGACAAACAAAAAGTGTAAATAAATTCCCCGTATCACATTCTACTAATAAAAAAAAAACTAAATACAAAATATTCATTTGGATATTATATTGCAATAAGGCCAGCTAATGTAGAATATGTTGGTGAAAGAAGCATTTATTATCACTTTGACGTAGCAATACTGTTACAATGAAGTACTTGAATTTTATTTCTTAAATTTATTTATATTTTTACAAGAAAATACTGTATTTTAACCCCAGCATCTGACAGTTATAGTTTTTTTTTACCTTCAAAATATACAAACATCTGGTCAAATGTGATTCACAGGTATATCAGACTATTAGAGCAGTTGAATTGTCTCCACATTACTCAAAATATAGTTAGAATGATTCAGTAATAAAAATTTATCGAAATAATGATCTAAAAATATAATATGGAATAATATGAGATTCTGTGTGCATAAAAACTACTTTTCATACGTAGAGCAACTTTTTCCTCAATATGATCATACATTTAGAAATATTGTATATACAGGAGTTGAAAGAGAATATGTTAAGTAAAGGTTTTAAATTATCCTCCGAACCTGCACATTACAGCCCCCATCACATTTTATAATACATTTTATTTCAAACAGGTGACATTTAATGTAGCTGCTTATGGGTGGAGCTAATTTAGACTGTTTTACGTTATGTTGGGTAAATGATTCTTGTATAAATTTACACATTGTTATTTTAATCTGCAAAAATAACAGCATAAGCAAACGGAGTAAAATAGCATAAAATACATACAGTATACAAAAGGTAAAATCAAGTACAAGTACCTCGATGTTCTTTGAGAACAGGTTCAAGTTCAGCACTGGAAAACATAACTGAATGTAGTGTACAAGCTATAAATTCAACCAGACAACATTTCCCAGCAACTGACTTTATTCAATTTTAACCTTCACTTGCATAACTATTAGCGTGCTATATACAAAATAACATTTCCAGAGAAAGCAACGATTCATTAAAACTTGCCTGTGGGCTGCTGAGACGCTGCCTACCTGCAGACATCTTGCCTAATCTTCTTCATTTGGCCAGTTTGATTTAAAAAGGGAAATCTGTATTGAAGCCTTACTGTCCTAGCGTGTCATACTTTTGAAGATGACAAGGTTCACTAAAATTCCTGCTAAGATTGGAGCATCCCTTCCAAAACACACACAACCACAGTTTTACACACACTCGTACATTTTTACATACATGCAGGCTAACAGCATACACGAATATTATTCCAACATTGTTCAAATTACCCAGTTCTTGAGACTATTTAATACTCTAGTACATGCGCCGATATAAATAATAGAAAATGCTTAGATACTATACAATATAAAGGCATACTGTACATAAAAAATGAGTGCCTTGTGCAAATGTGTTTTAACACTGAATATATAAACGACCTTTCTTGAACGTGCACAACACAACCTGCAAATTAGGAAGGAGATGAGACGTAACATACAGAGAAAGTTCATGAGATGGTCATGACACTCTTTGGCATCAAAGTCCCCCTAGTGTCATTCTCCTGGTTCAGAATGTCACTTACATCTCAATAAGCTCGTTTTTGCAATGAATTAAGATAATAAGCGATCAAACATGTGAGTTGACATCATTGTCGCAAACAACACTAATCCAGAAAAACATTTTCACATTTTACAAAAACACATTATTCGAATACAGCAAACGATATTACCAAGAATAAAAGAAGAAATTTAGCTTATGCGTCTTACCTGACACTCAAGTATGATGACCTCTATTAAGAACTTACCCTTTATTAAACAAAAACAATTATTATTAGTGTCCCTTTATTGTAGTAAAACAAACAGATTTCGGGCCGGTTCAAGAGTTGTGTGCTCATAAGTGAAAAGAAGCTTATTTTCCCTCATATATCAATGATGTTTAGCTCTTATTATTGCATTTACGTCAACCACTAACCAACACCGGACAAAATAAAACAGTATAAAATGAAACACACAAAGAAATACAACAACTGCAAAAAGGCCAGCTAATGTAAAATATGTTTGGTACATTTACACTGAATTGTATATATGAAGAAAAGGCACAGCTCAAATTTTAAGCACAAAAGTAAACATTCCTGTATAACGTAAGCTTTTTAAGAAATGAAACCAATTCAGAGGTGATAGTTAAAAAAAGAAATGAGTTAAAAAGGCACAAGCTTCCCTAATTTCACACATCGACAACTAATCTAACTATTAGGGTATTAAATGTGAAAAGCGGCATGATGGAAGCGGACAATTTGTTCTATGTTGTTCTGCAGTATTAACCATATTTGCTTTATTATTTAAAAGTGATGATTATGAAAAAGTCATTAAAAAAAACGAGGTTGTTAATGTGCTGTTCAGGATATTCTAATTGTCAAAAATAAGTCACTGAAGTGGATTTCATGGTAGAAACTTTTTTGCCTCTGAGCACACAATCCTTTCTGCTAAAAAACAAATAGAGAGGAGAAGTAACAGCGAGAGATGTGTAGTTTAGTCCGTTTGATTTCCTTAATAATCTAACGCAACAACATGAATTCAGTTAAGTCAAAGAAAAAAAAGAGTAAAAACACCATAGGAAATACATTTGGTGCCTTTGCCTTTACAGTGCTATTACATTAAGTTTCATGCCATTGCGAGACTGAAGCGGCTAATGCACCCAGCTGACTGTGGCCGATACCACCTTTCAAATCATAGAAATTACAGAGAGAGAGAGAGAGAGGGTAGCTTCACAATAAGAGTTCAAGTTTTGTGTCACAACAAATACAACGGAACACATTTAGTTTTGATTTGCAACATTCCACTTTGATTATCCGCGTCTTAAAAGCGCTATCAGCTAACACGCAGTGTAAACCAAAGCAAACCTGGAGCAGGTGTCTTGAATCCATCCAAAGTCACAGCTGAGGGTCCATTAAATACTCATCACCACTACACAACACAACCTGGCTCCCCACCACAGCCTGGATCATGGGGGGGGGGGCACAAATACTGGTAGTAGTGAGTCTCATCTATGGTGCTGTTGTTGCAAGCATGCTGATCAAGAGGAGCTGAGACCTCTGAGGCAATACAAAGATCTTTACCTCAGCAAACACCTGCGTTCCTGAAGTGTTTGTCATCCAGCACCTCTCCTCATTAGACCCTGCATGATCCTGCTACACAAACACCCACTCACACACACTGTCGCCCGTATTGATTGGTCTCTGTTGTGCATCGCATGGTGAGTTTTCTGGCTTCCATGAAGGAACATGGAATCAGGTTCCGCTGCATTTTAGTGCAGATTTTACCAATACATCTCCTGGAGTGATGTTCACACTGTAGCATTTTCCATATGCAAGTCCAGCTTTCTGAGCTCTTTGTTGATAAAAGGCAAAATATCATAGCAAAAACACAGTTGACAAAGTAAAATCGTAACAAAAGCAGAGCATTTTTTTTTTCAGAAAAGTTTTCTAATTTACAGTTTTCCCTTTATGCTATTCTTCTCTTACTCAAAAAATGCTTAGTCTACACATTCTTCTATTCTAGAGGCACTTAAAAAGACATATGAAAGAAATAATCCAGATTAAAGGTGTAAAGATAATCAAGTAAGTTATTGGGAGACGATGGCAGATGTAGCAGGCAGGAGAAGATTCAGAGTCAGCCATCACATCCTCCCATTCTCTCTCCGTTCCTGCCCGACACTCTCTTTGTGGTCTACCCAGCACCCTCCAGTGATGACATCAGCCAATCAGATATTACACCAAAAGCAACCTGCCATCGGGCTGAACCAGAGAAGAAGCCTGTGGATGATTTAACAGTACCAAACATACAGCAGTTCTACAAATGCCAACTGGCAGGAACAAGAGCTTAAAGGGTAGATGATTTACTGTAGCAAATTCTTAAAGTCTGGTCAACTCTCCGGCCTTACGCTCATCCTCGTATTGGTGCTGCTTGACGTCTTTCAGGGACTTGGTTGAAGTTTGTGGTTTATTCTGCTGGACACAGGATGAGACGTTGAGCTGTGAGTTGTTTGCAGATGGAGGAGGAGGTCCATCTAGATTGGTAACGGGTATAGATGTCAGGCCACTGTGAGACAGAGATCTTCTGGCGTGAGAGATCTCAGTAGAGGGGCGTCGCTCGCGGCTGTCCGCCTCTTTTTCATGAATAAACCCTGTGGTAGTAGAGGAACCGCTGCTGCCACTGGGTACAATAGTGTTGGTACTGCATGCCGTTGTGGGGACCATGCTGGCAATTTCATCGGTGGGCGAGCGCCCGATGCTACCATCTACTTGTACCCGGATCTCTGGTGAAACTGAGAGTTGGTACTGGGGCACAGGGCCACTGTCACTGCTCTTAGGGTAAAGGAAGGTCTTCATCTGACCTTTGCCTTTGACATTTACTGTGCCTCGGTAATCAAACTCATAATCCATGCCACTGAGCACACAGTAGCTCTCCTCGCTGACCTGGACGCGACACTCCACACCTGTTGTATCCATGCGACTGGCGATGTTGACCGTGTCGCCCCAGATGTCGTAGAGAAGCTTAGTGGTGCCAATCACCCCCGCTGTTAGAGGGCCATGGTTGAATCCAATGCGGAGCTTGAAGCCAAATCCCAGCATGTTCTTGTTGAAGTCATCCACTACGTGCATCATTTCCAGGGCAAATTCAAAAAGAGCACGGAGGTGGGCGTGAGGATGCGGCGCATCTGCACACTGCTGCGCATTGAGACCGGCCGCTGCCATGTACGTAGCCCCGATGGTCTTGATCTTTTCGATGTTACTGAAGACAGGCTTCCGTAACAGCTCGTCAAAGTCACCGATTAGTTCGTTGAGGACACGGTAGCACTCCTTGCCTCCCTCGTAGCTTTCCTCATAAAACTCACTGAAGTTAACAATGCTGGCAAATATAACGCCCACATTGTCGTGGTTCTTTGAGTAGCTCTGGGTGACCTTTAGCTGCTCGGCCACATGGATGGGGATGATATTGCGAAGCAGCCAGTCGGCCTGGTCCCTCATGTTCTGGATCTTGATGCGGTGCTGATCAGCTTCCACGTTGCCATGGTAATGCAGCCTGTGACTGACCTCAAATTCACGGTTGAGGAACCAGACCAGGAGAAGAAGAAGAAAAAAGGCCACGCAGGCCTCAGGGCCCAGCAGGTCCTGTGGGTTGAGCTGTGGGTCAGGGTCTACTGGGCTGTCAGACATGACAGTTGAGCTGTTACTGTTGTTGTTCTGTCTATCAGACCTAGTGGAGAGAGCCAGACAGACATAATAAAGGGGGATAGAAATACAGGAATTATGGCTGAATCTAAACATTCACAAGATCAGAACATTTTAGCATAAGTTACCTGCACCTCACCAAAACCAATCAGGCAAGAATTTATCTCAAAAGTAAACTGGGAGAACCCCAGAGGCTTGGAGCTTGGGACACCAACCATAAACGGCAACATTCCTATTTTGGTTAAGGTCCTTCTTCTCTTTTCACATTTTACTATCTTTTGTTTATCTTTTTCTTATCTCTTTCAGTATTTTAATTAAAAGATTGATTGATATCAAAGACACAATGTATTTAATCAAAGCATAATGCAAAAATGGCCTTTGCTTTATTACAGTGAAAACAGTAATAATAATCGTGCTTACCAGTAAAACAGACTCTTGGCAACACTGGAAGAGATGAAGCACAAAAGACACTAATCAATGCAAGAAGTGCATCCAGACATCCCACACAATCTGGTGTATATTGTGCTCTTGGCTTTAGATTTCAATGAGGGAGCCAGTATCATCCCTTTGTCACAATTCTTCAACACATTATTTAATTATTATTCATAATTCTTTGGACAATAAATTGTGTTGTTAAATTTCATTCATGTCTTTACAATGAACAGGCATGTTGTACCTGCAGGGGGAGCTGAACAGCAAGACAAGCAGACCCAGTCCCACCAATGTAGCTAGAGTTGATCGCATCCAGTAGCTGAGCTGGCAGAAGTTACAGTACTGAACGATGGCTATGATGACAGAACAGCAGACGAACATGGTGAACTGGGGAAAGCAGAGAGCAATATTCATTAGTCAGAAAACCCCAGCAGAGTAAAGATGATCACATACTAGATTATACTGTATAACTAAAAGACATACATTGAATATAATATATATATATATATAATATGATAACTCAGTGATGGAAATTTTACTGGTAGCCCTGCAGGTAAGATGCTTTACTGGTCAGAAGCAGCCAAACAGAAATACCAGTAATTTACACCATTTCAGAACAGAAAAGACAGAGGCTCAACCTGGATGGAGTGATGCATGTCACAGGTGATGTGGGAGAAGACGGCCACAGCCGGCGCGGACACCAGGACAGCTCCTATAAAGTGACGAGCTATCCAGCCTGAGAACGCACTCATCAGCACCTGAGTGCAGTGCAGCGTACTGTCAAGGTAGAAAGCCATACTGGGGAGGAAAAACAGATAACTAAAGGTTATTGATGGATTAGAAATGTAAACAAAAAGTTTGTTTGATACCCGAGTGTCCTGGTTGACCCTAGGCTCACGCTACTTCGGAAAATAAGGTGATTCCTGGCGGGATTGTCTCTACAGCTTAGTTTGTACAAAGCTTCCAAGTATGTGACTCAAAGAAAGGGTCAGAACACTAGACTTATTAATCATAGAGATAAAAGTGGATCATGGCACCAAATCAGCAGAATACACTTTTTAGTTTTTAAATGTGTCCTGACCTTTTTGCTCCAGATGTAATCGTGATATTACTATTGCCAGCCTGAGGTTTCCCTTCTAAACAAATAAGTATCCGTGCCAACATTTTCCTCAACTGTTTCTCCCCACATCCATCTTTCTCATTTAGAGGTAAACACACGATCCGCCCCTCAACAATATGCAATGATCATCGCAAACATAAAAACAACTTCCCAATTTCTGATGATTTCAAGCAGGTAAAGATAATCCAGTTAGTTTGCCAACAGATAACAACTTTGAAGATCATCTATCCTGTGTTTCAGGGCTGAATCTGTTCTCATCTGGCAGAAGAAATACGCTTAAAACGTTGTTTCGTTTAAAATAAAATATCAAATAAAATTGAATCATATACTTATATATTATCATACATCATATATTTTGGATATCTGGCATTCCTCCATACAGTTCCTAAGCATTCATTCTTGTATATAAAGTCATAGACATGTTGGTATCAGGTGTGACACAGACTGCAGTTTGTTCAGTTTACTAAAAGTCAAATTGAGGTATGTTGTGAGTTTGCCTTTAAATTCAATAATTACTGCAAAACAAAATACTCAAAGCATAGAACTGGAAAAAGAAAGATTCGCTGTTACATGCAACAACATTTTATAATTCTTACGAGCTGGATCTGGCCCATGGGTCACTACTCTAACGCCTCTGTATTCAGTCTCACCGTATAGAAAACAGCAGAGCCAGAGTCTCCAGCAGGGTGGCAACAGCGGTCAGAGAGACTGCTGGCGTGGACAGACTCTGCTGGGTGACAAGCGTCCGGAGGAAACAAGCCAGCGAGAGAGCCAGAAACACTGAGCAGCACAGCAGCATGTCCAGGAAAGAACTGAATGTCGGGCTGGCAAAAGTCTGCACGGCTGCTTGAGTCTCGACCTGGGGGAGAGAGAGAGAGGGGGAGGGATAAAACAGAGAGGAAGATGGATATTGATGAACATACGTGTAAGTCGCAATTATGAATAGATAGAAAGTACTGAAGCTGCAAAAATGTGTTGCTGGAAAAAGTCTCTCAAACTTTGTATCAATTGAACTAAAGTAAAATCTATACCTACTCCTACATCAGTGACTGGGATAAGAGACTCAACGACGTAGCAACAGTTGCAGCCATGAGACTGATTAATGCACTTGACCAGCAGAGGGCATCACAACCTAACATTAAACTGGTATGAAAGTCCTGCAGTGATTTCTCTTTGCCGCAGTCTTGACCGGTCTGGTCATGATAAGGCAGTCCTTACAGCTTTCCCAGACAAGAGCCAGACACCCAGTAAAGCACAAACAGGCAGAAAGACAAACTCACACAAATACAAGCAGATAAGTTCACAGGTGGGATCGGAAGAGGACGTTGGTTTGAAAAATTAGAATTCCCTCATTATCCACTCACCACTATGCCGATGGAAGGGGTGGGTGAAGTGTTTGAGTCCACAAAACACTTCTGGAGTTTCAGGGGTAAACAGCGTTGCAGCCAAATCCAATACAATTAAGGTAACTGGTGAACAATCCTTCGAACTTGGTGTCATCCAAGTGTCCGTAAACCCCGGCATTCAAATTCAACTCTAACGATGTCAATTACAGATGTCAAGTTTTTAGCCTAAATGTCCGGTACCGCAACTAGCGATGCTACAGCGCTCCCTTGGGCGAGAGCTTATGTGCAATGTGAACGTGAACGTGGCTCCAAACGAGGACTGTAAAAGACATTTAGACTATAAACACATGGTGTGAATGACATCATTTCGAGTTGAATCTGAATGTTGGGGCTTATGGACACTTGGATGACACCACAGGAGCAGTATGGAGGCATTTTATGTATTTTTCTGTTGTTTTTATACATTTGAAGAATCGGTCACCAGTTACTTCAATTGTATTGGATTTGGCTGCAATGCTGTTTACCCCTGAAACTCCATAAGTGCTTTGTGGACTCAAACACTTCACCCACCCCTCCATCAGCGTAGTGACGAGTAGATAATGAGTGAATTATCATTTCGGTGAACTATCCCTTTAAGCTCACATTAGAGATAAAATAAACAGACAAAAGTATATATCCACACAGAAACATAGCTCACACATATAAACACACACACACACACACCTCCTCCTGGTAGCTCATCCGGTAAGCAGACTCCAGGCTCCTCTCCAGGAAGGTGAGGCTCAGCTTGTTTATCGGAGGTCTGTAGAAATAGTCCTTCATGAGGCTGTCACAGGAAATAAGGAAAGTCAATAGAAATGATGTAGAGTTAGTTAATCAAATCACATTAACCACTGAGATTAAATATTCTGAGTGATTTGGTTAACACATTTATTCTTATGTCACTCTCACCTGTCCTCTTTGATGACGTCCACAAAGTGGGCGTCGCTCCTCTCCCTGAAGTTCTTGGAGCGCAGAGGGATGAGGGCCGAGTGGTCCATGCCCATGGTCCCTCCACTCCACGTCTTCTTCTCCTTCTCCTGCAGCATCTCACACAGCGATGTTTGGCTGTTGTTCAGGGCCTCCAGTCGAGGGCTGAGGAGGCCGTTCAGAGCCTTGGGGTTGCGTCTTGCAGAGACCACCGGGGAACACTTCAGCTGTGAGGCTTCCTGAGGGGAAAAGAGGGGAGAGAGAAGTGATCAATTTGCAAAAACTAGATATGCCGCCCTGTGGTTGTGAGCCTCCGCCAACCAGTGTAGTTTCAGATGCATATGAGGTCCCCGTGACCTTTCACCTCTGAACTCTAATAAATTAATGTGACGAGTGACAACCGGTCAAATTTTGAAGAAATTCCCTACAGGCAGACTTGACATATGTTTTGTGAGGCCACTGTGACGTTGACCTTTGAACTTCAAGTAGTTCACACTCGAGTCCAACTGAATATTTGTACCACATTTGAAGAAATTCCCTCAAGGCGGAAAGATATCGTGTTATACAGAACAAACCAATTGAAATGCACGTATCTGTTAATATTTGAGGGAAAAGATGAAATATACTTCACCAGACAGATAGCAACAGACTCCTTTCAAACTAAAAAGAAAAATTACATTTTACATAGACAGCGTAAAGTCTCATCTGTTTGGTTCAGGTAACTACATCAGGCTAACCTTGCTACTGTTGGTCTTGTTGTCGTCATTGCAGCCATTGAGCACCGGCCCTTCCTCCAAATCCTGCTCCTCCGCTGGTATCGGGACCACAATGCAGGACAGACAGGGAGACTGGAGGGTGGGTGGGTGGGGAGGGGGGGCAGTATGGGAGGGAGACACAGCATATGGGAAGAAGAAGAATAAAGAGAATTAATAAACTGAGAGATACAGATCAAGGAGAGCGTACGAGCAGAGGAGAAACATGAAAAGATGCCAGTGATCAAGATCAAGAGTCTTAGGGGGGATGACAAGAGTAAGATAGAGAGTAAACAAGAGGTGTAGAGGTGGTCCACAAAGGCTCAAGGTCTCCATTTTCATCCCACTCGTCCTCTTCGAACAGAATGGAAAGTGTGTGTGTGTGTGACTGAAACGTGGAGCACAATATAATACGCAGAGATAGCACCCACCGTGTACCTATATGCTATATTTAACTTGCAAACACTCATTGCCACACCTGCCCTATAAATCCTTTCACACAGTCAAATGTCATCGAGATCTTTCTTTTGAAGATGTCTGAATGCGATCGTGCAGTGGGCGGCGTATATCTGCATTCGTGTAAGAGCCGGGGCATGAGATGAAAAGCTGGAGACGCAGAAGTCATCAGTCGTAGGCAGGAAGGCTTCCCAGTCTCTCTGCTTGAGTTGGCTCATTACCGTACCCAGGACCCCCACTGATCCTCCTGCCTCCCACCCTCTTCCTACTCCTTCTTAGACCAGCTACCAACCCCCCCCCCCCGTCCACCTGCCCTGGCGGAGACATGAAAAATCTTTGCAGGGATCAATGGGTGGGTGGGGGGGCACATGTATACAGAGAAACGAGGTTTAATTGGGGTGATTATAAGGTACAGAGGTTCATGGTTTTGAGGATAATTATAAGCGAATAATTTGTTGCACAGTTTTGAGTTTGTGACCTAGTGGTACAATTTAAAAGCCAATGTGGAAATTTCCCTTGAAGGCAGAGCTAAGGAGGATGTAATGGATGGACATGTTCTGAGCTGATGAGCACTCAGGGTCAGTTATGATGTAGACGGCCTGCAGAACAGCACTTTTCGCTGCCTAATTGATAAGATCTCTATTTTTATGCATGTAAAAGGTCTTCTCTCCCACAGAGAGCAGCGAGGTACAGTTAGAGACAAATAATGCAAATTGTGAACATTACAGCATGTAAAACTATTCCGGTAGATCCTCAGATTTACATTTCTAGAGCAATGCCCATTGGAATGGGCTGTTTCCTGGGCCTGTGGTGATGCTGGTCACAGCTTCTCTTTCTGAAACATAAAAGTGACCGCAGTAGTTGAGCTGCTGCAAGTAAAGACCTGCTGCAGAACCCCGAAGCCACTGCTGCAGCACAAAGAGCTGTTCATCCGTTCATTCAAAAATCAGCGAAGCTCAACTCAGTACGCAGAAGTACCGAACTGGAGAATCAGTTGGCATTGGCGTTGTCATTAACACACCGATGTTGTGATCAACAAAGTCACTTATGTTGATGAGTCCCTTATGTTAATTCAAACTTGATTCATATTGAACATATCACATTTCCGGATTGCACTAAATTCAACACTTCACTTGCTTGGGCCCTTTACAATACAAATGCCTAACGTGAAGGCGATAAGATGAACAGTTCCAGAGATATGAGATGATACAGACAACATTCAGTGGAATTAGTATTTACATAATCCTGTAAATGGGCACTTCACTAAGGATTCAATGAGGACTGAGGCACTACATAAATGACATATGTATGAGCGTGTACGAGTGCATGCATACAGGTGCACTGAAAATGAAGAGGCAAATCAACAAAGATAATTATGCATGGTTCCCAGGGTTAAATCATGCAAGTGTGTGGAATGGACATAAAAATTCAGATGCATGGTAATAACATGAATGACATATCATATCCTCGACATGACACAAAAAGAAGCTCAAAACAGGACATATTTCAGCTCCTGATACACCCACATACACAAAGTGCAAAATGATGAACATCAATAACGCTGCAGCAGAACATGCCGCCCAGTGTTCGTCCTTAGGAAATATAGATGTGCAATGAAAAATGATTCAAGAAATGTACTCCTCAACACACAAGGCTGATGTTTCAAATGATTTTCTCAGAGATGGCGTGCACTCACCTTGGCTCTGTCAGGGTCCACGGCGCAGGGCGAAGGGGCTCCATCAGGAGTGTGCACTCTGGGCATGGGACACCATGGATCTGCAATCTCCGGTCCAGCCAACCCCGACTGGGAGCAGTTACAGTGAGAGTTCGCCTCTATCTTCCTGGCAGAGACCAGATAGGTCTTCAGGCCTGGAGAGAGAGCCAGGGACAGATGGAGAGAGAGGGAAGGATGTCAGCGACAGATCAGCTCTTGGTTCTTGATTAGTTGGAACAGGTTGGAACAGGTTAGTCATCCCTGTGTGGATGAGGGTTTGATGGTTGTGGAGTTGTTTTAGGATTCAGCAGAGGCAGAGTACCCAGCAGGATGAAATCCCTCAGTGAATTATATAAGCAGGTACAGGCATAAAACCAGAATCAAGAGAGAAAGAGAGAAAAGCATTGAATATCAATTTCTCCCACTTGAAAAACCCAAGGTCATACACCACTCATCCTTGTTTCCATATACATATACAGCACATAAACATGATATGTGGTGCATTTGCTCTTATTTAAAAATCACGCACATGAGCCAGAGAAATATGGGGGAGGCTTAAAAAGAGGCGTCCACCAAGACATGAAAATAAACTTCTCTTTTGTTTGTACTTCTGCACCCTTCTCATCACAGCGACTATTTCTGAACTGAAGTACAACCCCCCCCCCCACACACACACACACCTTCTTCATGTATTAAGATGACTATTTCATGTGTCATACAGGTTGATGTGCAGCTTTGTGCTGGGTTCATGCAATCCAGTGACCATGAGACAGTTGCAGCTTCCAGACAAAACAAGCCAAGGCCAAATATTTGAACACCTGCTACCTCCCTCGTCTATCAACGTGTTATCATTCTGTTGCTTACAAGTGTGTGCGCATCCGTGTTTTTTGCAACAAAATAACGTTTTTGAATTTACCAATCCGTGGTGACTATTTTTAAATTGTCTGATGGCTTAACTGATCGTATTCTCCATGCCTCGCTGAGTGTGCATGACTGTGCATTTAATCTCTAAAAACACTGTAAGATTTCTTTTTACTCAACAGCCGAGAGGAGGACGAGGGCACAGGATGTTCCCACTGAGCAATTTTCTTCACGACTGCACACATGTGGCTTACTTCCTTCCAGACACAGAAAAGGAGAGATTGGCCGATAGAGAGAAGGCTGATACACCTCGAGTGTTCAACATCATAAAACCTGGCTAGTCGGCTCAGTTCAAAGCGTGGAAGTGAATCCCCACCTTTCCTCGTCTGCAGCGATGCACCGTGACAAGCCACAGCCGCAGGTATCTGTGTGTGTTTGTCAGTGGCACAGGTAAGCACCTGTGACTGTGTGCTTAGCCATATAATTCAACTGTCGGTGAAGCCACAGCCTCGGGCTCTGAGCATTGTCCGCCCTAAGTATTTCAGACAGGCCTGCCACTGCCTCCCCTCTGCTGAGCCACTCCTGGGGGTGCACTCTGCACACACACACACACACACACACACACACACACACACACACACACACACACACACACACACACACACACACACACACACACACACACACACACACACACACACACACACACACACACACACACACACACACACACACACACACACACACACGCTCTCTTTTGCAATCATACATTTTCACAAACAAATCTTATTGGACAAATACTGAGAAAATCCGCTGGAGAAGAAGATGAAAAGAAGTAAGATGGTAAGATGCATGCAAAGAGACAGATGTAAACACAGGGCTTGCAAAAAGAACAGTTGCGCCAACCACCCACGCACCCAGTTAAACACATCAACACACAGCAAGCGGTGGTGCAGCCTTAGCTGGATCGATAGCCAGGAGGACTATGGGAAACGACGGCGGTAAAACAAAGGAACAACAAACTAATTCCCTGCACCAGTGATGCAGAATGGCACAGCGGACGAGGCAGCAGGAGACTGCAGAGTAGCTCCTGACTGCCTTTAAGAAAAGGAATTTTGAGAGTGTGACTGAAACTGACTGTCAAAGATGGATCCAGAGAGACAAACATGCATGCACGCACGCACACACACACACACACAGCGTTGATGTGATTTCATTAGTGTGCTAATCAAATCCTTCCCTGCCTCCCACCATGACACACACCGATTTCTGCTCCTGCTCACGGCTGAACAAGGTTATTTTTTTCTCCCCCTTCCTGCTCTGTTTCTCTTCTCTTCCTCCATCTTTACCTTAAATTCTCTAATGTGAAATTGACAACCCCATGACACACAATGTTCTCGCAACTTGCAAAAGTGCCACAGGTAGAGATATATTTAAATAATGTAAGTCAAGCAGCAGAAAGCTGTCAAATGATGCCTCGTTTTCACCATGACTGTGGGTGGAGATTTGCATAGGTCTGTATTCTTATCCGTTTCACAAGCCCGACTGAGAACATTTGAGTCAGGGAAACATTCACGTCCATTTCAGAAAACTACCAAAGTGTTGTGAGTCACATTGTATTATTTATATATTTAAGACTCGAAAATGATAAATGCAAATCTGTGCTGAGTATTATTAAGACTGTAGAAGAGAGGGACCAGGCCAATGAACAGAAACCACTGGACCATTCAGCCTCTATTCCCCAACACTGTAACAGCTTATTAAAGATAATTAAGTGTTTCAAGCTAGATAATATGCGCAACAACAAATTACTAGAGAGAAAGGATGAAAGGTAGCGAGAGAGAGCGCAGTGTATTTGATAATGGATTAAAGAATAAAACACACATTTAAAAAACACAACTGTAACACACAATTAAAAACAAGATGACAGACATGAAAACAAACCTCGAGAAAAAGTGGGTCAAAACTCATAATTATAGCAAACAACAAACAAGCTGAGAGCGAGGGGAGGGGACGGGAGGCCGTGCCACTTCGGGGCCATGAAGTCGCAACTACACGACTCGGATGAATTGAATTTGAATTGATGAATATAAAAAGCGGAGTATCTTTATATACAAAAGTAGAACAAGAGGATTAGGTGAGATAGATTTTATTATATTCACTCTAACCATGTGCGTGCACCACACACGACCGGACAGCGTTTTCGAATCAAAACAATCTCTGTCCATATGAGAGTTTTAATCAGTTTTAATCCCCGCCCATATAAAAATTAATATCACATTGCCACTCACGCGCACCGGGCATGTGTGTGCCGGTATAAACAGGAAGTAAGCGTGTCCCGCTCAGGTCTCGCTGGACACAGGAATTGTCGCAGATTGCTAAAAAAATAGCTCATCTCATTGTAAAATGCAGAATTTACCTGCACAACAGCAGATAGCAAAGAAAAACAGGGTCAGTTAATTATCCATGTTGTGTTCTACACTGGTAGCCGAGGCTAACGGCGGGTGTTTTCTTCCGGAAGGGGGTCATGTGATAGGAGTAATGTCATGACCAAAAAGACCCATTACATAATCGTTTCCGTTTTTGTTTCTACCTGTCACACGCCAGAGTTTTCAAACTAAAATGGGGCCGGCAGCGTTTCCAAACTTCTCTGTTTTAGCGGCTCTAAAACTCCGGAGTGGTTTGGACGCCAGGCGAATCCGTAGCAGAGTTGATGCGTTTTCAAATGAAAGTGTAGTAGTATTGATGTAGCCTTAGACAACACATCCTGTTGTCGGACAGCTTGCTTTCGAGGAATCCCATCGCATGCCAGAGCCAGAGAGGAACAGGATAAGTCGACTGCACGGGGCCCTAAAAAGAGCACAGTGTGTCATCTGTGTGTGTTTTATGTGAGGGGGTTATATGGGTTCAAGTGTCTGCAGATGTTCGTGTGCCGGTTCCTGGACATTCTAGGGCAATCTCTCGTCTTTATGATCAAGCCTCGTGGCAGCTGAAATAGCAATGTTGTCGGCCGGTAAATTACAGCTCCGACAAACTGGCCTGGCCAGCAGCTGGCTCCACTGTCCACCTCAATAGGGCCCAACATCATCAGTATACAGCTGTGCTCCGAAGGCCTCACGGCGGGGAAAAAAGGTCAGGAAGCTTCGTGCTGTGTGTTCCAATTGATGTCTCTCGTTTCTTTCCAGCCGCGTGTGTTAGTGTGAGAGTGATTTCCTGTCTGTCTCTCCATCTGTCTGTCTGTGCACATCTGTTTGATGAGCTGTCATGCAGGTACAAGCGTGTGTTAGCCACCCTCCATCTCTGATGACCCTTGGGTTTTTGAAGAGCATCATTAGTGGCAGCATCTGGGTGTTATGGGACTTGAAGTGTCCTGTCCTATCAGCTGACAGGGAACAGTAGATAACCTTTCCCCATGAGAGCCCAGTCACATTATCTCCCTCTCCAAGCCACTTTGTTTAGGACAGAGGAGAATGACATGAGGAAAGCACTTTGCAAACAAATAGTAGCGTCACCTCCACTGCCTCCTCATAGCACGCCCGTACTCTTCTGTTATAATGGCCGTCCTTGAAACCGCTCTTTCTGCGACTCTATGAGAGGCTCAGCACAGAGGCCGGCAGTGCCAAACAAACACGCTCTGAAACAGGGGATGCAACTCACACGTCGTGACTGCATTGATCAAAAGTAATCTGCCCTGAGCAAAGAGAAGGACCCCAAGGGAATCACTAAATCGTTATTCAAAGAAAAAGATACATTGTGAAAAAAGGTACAGTAGTTAAGGCTTTGTAACATTGTGGATGTTTATCACAAAGCAACACCTTTCCTTTCAACTTCATTTACAACCCAAGTGGGACTGAGCAGCAAATTCGTCTGTACTATCTTTACAAGGACTCTCATTGGCATGATTCCTGCAGCAGCCCATAACCTTAAGCATCACAACTAAAGGCTGAGTAATGACACTACAATCATCGACAGCCCAGTGAAGGTGTGTGAGAAAGTGAGGAGCAGCCAAAATGTCGATAGGTCTAATAGTGTAAAATTCAAACTGGTCCTCACAAGGTAGAAATGAACTGCATGTAGTAAATAATCCGCGTTTATAGAGCGGTTTTCAGACATGACATCTTCTACGTGTATGGGTCTTCTATGTATGATATTTGGATTCTTTTTATTTTCTGTTTTGAAAATGAAATGTCATCAATCACTCACTCACTGTGAATTCGTCAGACAATATCCATCTGTATTCCTCACATTCTCCTGACATTCTCTGGAGTCTTTCCTTGTGGGGGCTGGCAGGAAATAATCCAAGGAACTGTCCACATCAACTGACTCAGACATTTGCGATCCTATGTACAGCCCCTCCGGATAATTTCAGGAGAATAACTGGAGAAGCCAGGATTCAAACCATCAACCTCCCAGTTAGCGGACAACCCGCTCTACCTCATGAGCCAGTACACAAACACATACAAACAAACACACAGACATCATGCACCTGGTCCACGCATAATGACAGGTTTGCCTTCCAGGGCCAAGTATCGGAGCAGGAGGGCAGTGGAGCAGGTGTTGCGGAGGAACTAGCACCGCTAGGCTGGGCAGCTCTCTCCGTGCCAGTTGGCACTCCTTCCACTGCACCCCCATCCCGGGATAAACTGTACATCCTGTCCCTGTCGTGGGGGAACCTTCAGTACGACAGGTTGTTTAGGAGGACTTTATCACTGCAGCACGGTTTGCAGAGGAGGGTAGGGAGAGATAAGAGGAAAAGATTGCAGATTTTTAGGAACATTAGAGTTGAGAAAAAAAAAATACTTTGAAAAGAAGTGAAAGCTTGAAGTGGTCTGTCTGTCTGTCAGTGCTGCTGGTGGTAGAATGAAAAATGTGTGTGTGCGCAGTCTGTGAGTGAACCCATTCAGTCACAGAACATGAAATACTTATTTCAGAAAGAATCACAGAGGGACTGTCATTTCTGACAGGAAGGGAGAAGCAGAGTGTGTGTGGGTGGGTGGGTGTGTGGGTGTGGGTGTGAGAAGAGGAGGGATGAGCTTTGACCTTCCTCTTCACAGATGAACACTTCTGCTGAGCCCAGGTTTGACAACATCTGAAGCATTACAGGGCATGTTAGAGGTCGAGCAGGATTATTCACCCGAGTCAATTTGTCAGAGGATGAAAGGTGGAGTAACAAACTTGTGTCCAATGTTTCAACATTAGTCCATCCATCCATTATCTATACCCCTTCTACTGGGGGTCATGGTGGGCTGGAGCTAATCCCAGTTGACAGTGGGCGAGAGGCGGGACAAAATACTCTAAATCACCTGTCCCCTTTGGGCAGAGAAAACCCTCACAGACATGTGTAGAACCTGCAAACTCCACACAAAAATAACCTTATTGCTCTACTAACCACTGCACCACCGTGCCGCCCCAGGGTGTTTTACACTGCATTATTTACGACATAAATAAATAAGCTCAATTAGCAAAATGATGTTTCTCCTATATATAGATTGTGTGTGCACGTGCACTGGGCTGGTATCCAACAACACACTTCATCAATGGCTTTATAAGAGGAGGCCTCTGATGGATTTATATACAGAGATTTGTCAACCTGATGATTAAATCACAGCTGGTAATTCTTGTTGAGCATTAATGTGATGAAGCACCCTATTTTTGTATTTCTTTAATTTTCACTGGGACAAAAAATACATTTCAGGGATGCAAGAACATTGTAATGCAACACAAAGATATGCTTGTTTCCAAAAGTCACTTTCATCTTGGCTTTTTTCTCGTAATTGCTACATCTATCTAATAATCCCTGAAATCTCTGTCTGTCTGTGGCTTGCATATTTGAAGAACTGTTAATCGATCGTCTTCACACTTGTCTAGTGTGAAGTTAAGGGTTGAAGAATGTGCAGTGTTGAATTTAGTTGTCAACAGCGCATTCACGACAACGGGGGTGTGTACCTCTTTATACACAGTCTATTGTGGGTTCACAACAATGGCAAGGACAACTGATTCTCCGGTTTGTGGTTCTGCAGACTGAGTCCCGCTTCACTGAACTGTGAATGAACAGTTTCAATGAGTCCAGCAGCTGGTCTATTCTTGCCCTGGCTCAATTCCTGCAGGTCACTTTTACAGTTTCAGGCACTATACTTGTTATTTTACAATTTAATTTATTTTTTCCTAAAACAAATGGGTTGAGAACCGCTGCAGAAGAACACGCCTCCCTGCACATTATGAATTGAAGGCGCAAACTTCTTGTTGAACCATATTATGCTGTTAAAATGGGTAAGACATTAAAACTAAGCTGCTTTATTTTGTGAGAAGTCCAGTATAAAGCTTTTTTAGGTGGCACTAAACACTTGCATTTAATAAACAGGGTATTATTACAGGCTGGATCCAGCTTAAGCCATACTCCGGTGAACCTGCGCAGCTTTCAGTTCCACTCAAACTTCTCAGAATCCCCAGATAGCCCACAGTGACCTCTTTGTACAAGTTACGTAAGCTCGGGTTCATAAAAAAGAAACGCACGCCACCTGGGGCTTTCTCAGGACATTAGTGCTCCAGGTTTGGGACAAAAACACGTCCCTGAAATGTGACTTACGTCAGAGTACTTCTCTGCCTTCAAACAAACACGCTGTCCCAGTTCAACAAGCCATACCGAGGTCTCGGGCTTCCTGTTGCAATCAACGAAATCTGTCGGTATCCTCCCCCCCCCTTTTTGTCTGTCCCTCACTGTTGTAAACAGGGGTGGCACGAAAACAAGCCATCCGTATTTGGCCAGTGGGTTTTCCTGGCTTCAAGCCGGCCCGACAACGCACAGCTCACTCAAAACGACAATAGAAACACTTGACATCCCTCCAAAGTCTTTAACTCTCGCCTGGCTGTTTCAGCCTCCCGCTCTCTGAGCTCGTTTTGTATTCCGCGCCTCCAATCCCTCCATCCTTGACAGTCGCAGGCTGCCACGGTCTGCTAACAGAACAATAGATACAGTTGACATCCCTCCAAAATCTTGAAAACCCCCTGTCATCCTTTGCTTAGTGGCCTCTATTCTCTCCCTTTTTTGACAATCTCGATGAAACTCACAGCCCCCCCCCCCCACAATTTCAAATCCAACTATCCTCCCTGTTCTTTCGTGTCCAAGCCGATCTCCGATTCGCCTCATCGTACATAGGCTTAAAGGGCTCTTTTCTGCGAAGTATTGCCCCTGCTGGCATCATCCCTAAAGCTCAGACTCAATGTCCATCTCATCATTTTATAAACCCTGCTCTTCTCCTCAGTCAAACCCGTCTTCCTCCACATACACTCCTCTGAATACTAATATCCCCACCACCTTTTCAACAGTGACATATTGCTCTTTAAGCCATTCAGCACATCTGTCGAGACGACAGCAATACACAAGTCTGTCAAACTCTTAAAAGCTTTATTACAAAAACAAGCAAAGACATTTGTCACTAGGATGTCTCATTTTACTGCTACTCATCTGTTTCAAAGGTTTTCCTGATGTAAATGACTATATACAACCTTTTTTCTTGACAGAAGTGGAATTATCCTCATTCCGTGTGTAAGAAATATTTAAGTAAAGAGTCAAGGTAAAGCTTGAAATTCTAAGGCAGAACCCACCAAACTTCAAGATGCCAACGTCTCCAAAATTAATAATCAACCGTTAGATTTTAATGAGCTTTATGCTAAACATACAACAAACACACATTTTGGTTCCCCTCACCAAGAAGGCTGTTTTCACCCCGGGGGCGTTTGTTTGTTTGTGAGCAAGATTACACAAAAACAACTCAATCGATTTCACTGAAACTTGGTGGAACAATGCGGTATGGGTCAGGGAAGAACCCATTCAAGTTTGATGCAGATTCAGGAAGAGGAAATATCCCTCTTCTCCATGATAACAAAAAATGTTTTTGGTAAAGCTTTTTACCTCTTTCGGCTTCATCTAACAAAACTACAAAATAACAATGCAAAGCAGCCAATAATGAATAAAAAAAATTACAAACATCTCCCTCCCTCCTTCGACTCCACCTCCCTCTCCTCTCGTCTTCTGCTCTAATACCCCAGACTTTGCTTACACAACATTTTGATTAATCGCATCTCGTGCTGGATCTTCTGCTGAGCACTGCCCAACTCCCCGAGGAGTCCTGATCTAAAAACAGGCCAATGATACAGCAGGGGCAAATGAGGCTGCTAACTACAAGCTCGGCTCCAGCCAGGGAATAAGCCTGAATCATATTCTGCCTGAGACAAAACGCTTTTTGTGCATTTTTGACCGGCACCCTGTTAGAAAAGTGGAAATGACGGATCAAGTAAAATCTCATGGTCAAGCACAGAAACAAGGGCCAGAAGACAATTTGAAAAAGCATTGCTGAAATGTTTGTCCACGAAAGTGTTGTTTATAAAACACAGCGGAGGAGGCAGCCCTCGGCCTCGACAGTTACAGAATGAGACAGCAGCGAGATGGAGGAGAGAAAAACACACAGGGAGGCAGAGAGAAGGCGAGAAACAGAGAGGGAAAGATTGAAAGTGATAAAAGGATGTGGAATGACCTCCGCTGGGAATATATCAGGTACTTAGCCAGCACACACACACACTGACACATACATGCAAGTCAGAAATAGCATTTAGGAGTGACAGCATTGGGGGACTCCTGGGGCTATAAAGCATAAGGATGGAGAAGCATGTGACAGGGGGACACAGGGGGGCTGTCACACTGAAGCCCAAAAAGGGATCAGAGCTTGACTATATATCTGAGACAGGAACCAGCTACAAGGCTAAAACCAGCATTTGAGCCGAATTTATTCTGCACATGAAGCAAAGGCCTGATTCTTTTATTCATTTATTCCTTCATTCCTCTGTGCTACAGACGGCCACAGTTGCCCAAAAACTATTAATAATACATTAGTGAGCCACACCAATGCACTCGGTGACACGCTCCCTCCTTACGATGAACGTTGGTACTGTGGCTCCTTTTGAGTCAGACACTGAAGACTCCCTGTCATGTATTCCGGTGTCCGACTACCACAGGGAATTAATAGTAAAACCATATATCTGTGTGCTCTCTTTAAAGATTTATGGTCTTCAGTCGTAACCTATGAGCGACAGTCAGGTGGAGCAATTGAGAAAGCATAGAAATTACAGTCTTTTTTATAGGATTTACAAACAATAAGAAAATTATTATCTTTCTGATTTATACATCCAGTCTTGGCAAAGGGTATGCACTCATACCGCCACCAATTTCACACACTCTTAAATAGTGGTCCCCCTAAACAGGATCCATTAATTATTCTCTTTCTCACAATGTTGAAAAACGCTCGCAAACATCTCGCAATGTTAAAGAAAGGGAAAAAATATTCCTGAATCCGCCCCCAGATCCCATCTCTGTCTCATACTACATTGTTGTAATCTGTTGACGTGGTTGTGTAATGATGCTAATCATTGAAGCATGGACAAACACAAACGTCCTTGGCAGAGAGAATTATCCATCATGCTTTAATGCCTCAGCCAACCAGTCAACTCACAGTTTACCTCAATCTCCGTCCAGACTCATAAAATAAAGCTTTGAAGGAATTTAATAAAAGATATTAAGTGTGTTGACTCATGGCCAAAGAAAATATTTTGTGAGGTCACAATCCTCGAGTTAAAATGAAGAAATTCCCTCAAGGCGTTCCTGAGACATCTTGGGATAGACGGCCAGACGAACCACTCAAAAGCATAATGGGAGCTGGGGAGGAGGCATAAAAAGTGGAGGTCAGCAGGGAGATGAAGAATTTTACTGAATATCGAACTGTATGAAAAGTCGAGCGACACAGGAAGCGTGTGAGAAGAGGATTTTGACATAGACGCTTCCTCTCCTCAGAGCGGAGCGAGTCAATACTGGCCGTTCATAGTGTGCATATAAAATGAATTCCACTACCTGCAGTGCTTATAATAGAATAACTCATGTTCATCTATTTATAACAGGCCCAAATATGCACAAAGGTTTTAATGGAGGAAAACCCACTTTTGGTTACATACACACACGGTTGACTCTTGCAGGCCGAGTGCGGTAAAAAGGCTTCGTGGTGGACTGCCCCCCCCCCAGTCATCTTCCCTCATTCATAATTCACACAGCCATTTATCACACACAAGCTCCTGCTGTGCACACTAACAAGCCGCTATACAGCGCACAAACAGGGACAGGGCGCGGCTGCAGGTGTGGGTGTTTATATTTAGTCCGCTTGAATGCAAAGTGCAGGAAGTGAGTGTGCGTCAGCGGGAGCGCGCGTGTGGGAGGCTGTACGGGGAGGGTTATTGTGAGTGTCCCCTTAAGAACGAGCTCAATCCGTCAATGTCGGTAAAGGCGAGCGCGTGGCTGCTAGGAGGGAGTGCAGGCATTTTTCCGTGGCCTTGATCACAAAGGAGAAAAGCTTAGGATGCATCAGTGACTTACGAAAGCCATTTATCAACCGAGCATCTGCACGGCGGCGAGGAGGAGCTCGCTTAGCCCCGTGCACGAGTCAAGAGATGTTAACGAAGCACCAAATGTACAGCGAGAGGGCAACAGCAGAGGGGAGACACACAGAGAGGTTTTCTTAAAAAGCATGAGTGCAATCTGTGTCCGTGTAAAGCCCCTTTTCCTCTGCTCAAAGAAACCCACCCACATCAGGCTTTTGTCCGCAATGGGATCGGATACAAGCTGCATTCAATTCAAAGTCAAATCTGCAGGCTCAGATCGGATCCATGTTTTTTAGATCTCGGGAACAACAAGTTGCAATACTGGCAAGACAGCAAGGTTTCCGCTGCGTTGGTTCGTCGAACATGACTCACCAGAGCGAAAAAAACAAAAAAGCCAAATTCCTCTACTGGCAATAGGAAAATCCTGCGTATACCTTCTAATATCAGTGCAAAAGAGGTGCAAGTTTCCTGTAGAGCTGTGCCAGTGAAAAATGACTGCACGTGTTCGGCTCATTCTTGCTTGGCTCACACAGAAATAGGCCTTCGCTTCGCTGGGCCTTCACTCCAACATGAAAGCCCGGGCTTCAGCTGGATAAAGTCAATTTGGCTCTTTTCTCTCAGTCAGAGCACCAGACTTTGTCAAAAACAAAACCAAAAAGAGCCTCCAGTTTAAAGCTGACCCTCGCCACTTTCATCAGGCTGGAAATTAGCCTTGGCGGGCCCAGAGTGGGGAGTGTGTGAGTGAGTGTGTGTGCTGCAAACAGATGGGAAACCTTTCCCAATGCGTTGTGCTGACGCTGATGTTATGACTGTGAGCCATGGCGGAGCCGCACAAAAAAAAACCTGAGCAAGATGAACCCTCAGAGGCAACTCTATCCATCTTTCTGGCTCACTCTGTATGAACCTGTTTATTTTCTCTCTTTGTAAGCTTTCTTCTCGCAGCATTTTCCTCTACTCTGCTGTTCGCTTTTCACAGCATTATTCTCCGTCTGCAGCAGGGGAAGTTATGTTGGCAGGAACAGATCCAAACAGATGATCTCAACACATTTACAGTTGAGAAAACTAAACTGACCCTAACCCTATCAAAGTTGATATGAGACCGGCTTGTTGAATGCAATCGAGGAGAGAGGCAGAAAGAAAATTTGTACATTTCTACTCTATCACTGACACTGTAAATGAAATGTTTGGTCCCCTGCGGTAAAGAGCCCGGTTCTACTGTGTTATCTTGTCTCCTCTATTCAGGATGCTGACAAGTATTGTGAATTCAAACATGAGAAAACACCCTCACTGATCATACACTGTCATTTTGAGATGAGAAAATAACAGGTTGTACTGTAGGTTAGAACTGTTACAATTTGTTTTTTTTAAGTGCTTATCTTCTTTTTATTGTTTGATGGATTAATCATTTAAGGCAAACTCATTAAAATCATACAAATCCATCCAAGTACCCTTGATGTACATGATAGTTGAGGATATAGATTGAAGAAAAGCTCTGAATCCAATTTAATCACATCATGTCAAACCAGGAAAAGCTCAACTGGAATTAATAATAATAATGGCTGCATTCTGCTTAGACGACCCTGTTCAAGGATTTTCCTATTGTGCAGATAGATAGAATAGAGCTAATAGATTAGTTAAGTCATAATCGCGATCCTAATTATTATTTACCCCCTGAAACCTCAAACTCTCTGCTGATAATACAGCAAGCGGCTGCTTTTATAACACTTCGACACAAAATGTTTGAAATGTTTAATTTCACTCAACTAAACTGGTCTGAAAATGTCAGGAATCATTTGCACTTTATAGAGCAATTTATTATATTTGGTTTTAAATCGGAGAAAGTCAAGAGGACGTTCACTAGAATATTAAACCTCATGACTACTGTATTATAATAGAATAATGACATCTGGGCTCAATGCAGTGATGTTGGTTTTGTGAAACTAAGTCTGGAAAAAGCATTAAAACCCCCAGAAACTGTGACCTCACATATACAAAGAGTGCACCGCATGGGTGCACCTGCCTTGAGCAGCAGGTCGTCGGTTCGACACCAGGCCGCCCGCGTCTTTTATTACGTCTCTCCCTCACTTCCCTTCACATCCTCCTTCCATCCAACTCATATTCATGACACCTGAACATTACTCTTTGTTGGAATTGGTGATTCATGTTTTTACCTTAAACTGGACTCAATTAAAAGTGGCAAGAGGCTGACTGAAGTGTACAGTGTGTTCCAGACAGCGCGTTGAATAGCGTGTTCTGTCCCATGTTCAACACGTCCTATGTTTGTCCGACAGGCTCAGCCGTGTCTGCTGCTTATGTGTGCCTCCTTGTCAGACAGACAGCGGGGGCACTGATATCAGGCTCTCTCATCCACCTCGCCCTGGGTCATCTCAGTCGGACTAGATAGAGGCACAACACTTCACCACTGAGCCAATAGGACAGCTGTCCCCTTTAGGAGGGTGGAGGGGTCTGCAGTGTCCCCTGACACTTGTCAGGATTAAGTGGAGCACAACAGTGTACATGGATATTCAGAGCAAAATCTCAGAGATTATCAGTTTGATATAAAGTACACCATGGAGATAAAATCACTTGCAGCTCTTGGGATAATATTCTTTCTGCCTTTCATCCAGAAACTCATTACACCCCCCCAGTATAAACCTTTCACTGCTTGCTGGGTTGAAGCAGCCACTAACACCGTTGCTACACAGTTCTCCTGAACAAGTGCAGGTAGCTCAGTCCTGCCGAGTATCAGTGTACACAGCAGCAGCCCAAATGACTGCAGCTATAAAATCCCCACATCGTACGGTGGACCTTTAATAACCTTGCCACATGGCCTGGTGTTTACAGAGCATGACAAGGGATGGTGAAGCTCTGCAGACTTGCTCGGTATCATGAGGCCAAAGATGGCAAATGGTGAGACTGTGTGGCTGCAGGCTGCGATGCCATGCTGTGCTGAACTATAATTCATAATACAGGCTGATACTGTACAATGCGATGTGATGTATTATGCCATTACTCTCTCTGCAGAGCTGTAATCTACCATGCAGAGCCAAGGAGCTCCAGGCTCCTGGTCACTGCGATACAATATAGTAGCTTAGAGTCACCGCCCCCCCCCGGCAGCCTGTGAGGAGCCCACTCCCAGACTTAAGCAGAAAGGGCCTCTAAAGAAAGTTGTATACCGTGTTATAGTAATCCTGGGTTCTATTTAGCACCATTTTTATTAACCCTCCCAAAATCGTCCACCACGTAGCCTTGCCACGTCTTCTTACCCCCGACACTCACAATAAGCCACTCCACTCAGAGCACTTCACCATCGACCCCTCCTGTCTTTCAGTAGTGTTGAATGGCGTGCGCGCATACTGATTTGGTCTCGAGGGTCTAGACGAAAATTATGCCAGGTATTTGACTGCTGGCAGGGTGAGAAGACAGCTGTCTATATATTAGTGTGAAAAAGCCAAACCGTTTAACTTTCTGTCAAGTGCAGCAGTGTGCAGAAAGAACGTGCACACACACACACACGCACACAGCATTTAGGTGTTAAATCCAGAGGCTTGTGTATGTACAGCTTCCTTTTCTTTGCTTGTGGTTCTCACTCAAGCTCGACACAGCAGCTCCAGTTACGTGGTAGTTTAATGTAGTGGTGTTTAAGCAACGCGGCTGTGGTTCCACTGTCCATTGGACCAAAAGTCTAAATGGTAGAAGTAGACCAGAGCTAAATGCACTTCATGAGCTTTCAGACATGCACTGAACTCCAGAGATCCTCGTGATATTCTCCGTAAGGGCTGTGAGAACTCAAACGTCTGAGCCTCCGGACTTTCTCCGGCCTTCCCCCTAGTAAAAGCAGAAAGTCCAGAGGAGCAGATGTGGGAACACAGCAGGAGATCCTGGAGCGTGTGGGTGTGTCTGTGATGTTTCAAACATGCAAAAGATGGGAAAATGATAAAAACAAAAACAAAACAAATATCTCAGGATGACGAAGCGGTGCCATACACATAGAAGACACAGACGAAGAGCTTTTGGTGATTGGAGCCGACGCTGGTGTCCATGTGCTGTAAACAAAAAACACATTATCTCCCCAGCAGAATTCATACGTTACTTGCTGCCTCCGTCTGCTGCGCCTCCCCTCACCTGAACACTACGCTGGTTTCTGAGTTGTTGTGAACGCGTCTGAGTGGAAGATCTGCTGCGTGGTTCATGTGTGAAAAGCAACCTTCGCAGAAAGTCCCGGGCCTAATTCTCCGGACATCCTCTGGAGGTCATGTCTGAAAACGGCTTTAGTGGCACTGTCCACTGGACCAAAAGTTTTAATGGTAGAATTAGACCAGAGCTAAACGCACGTCATGGACTGTCCTCCTCTAGTTCTCCCTCACCTGCATATCTCTACCCCTGCTTCTTTGAAGCATAACATCAAAACCAGCCGAATTTATCGTGGTCAAGGTCACAGGGAGCAGCCATTATAAGTAATTCTCCGCTGAGCCTCAGGCGACTACACTTTGCTGATTGAGGTGCAGCCCTGAGGAAAGGTATTCACAGTGCCACGGCAGGGCTGCGTGAAAGGGAAAATGTGTGTGTCTGTGTGCACATGTCAGTCACCCAAAAAGACAAATGGCTCTCCCAATAACCAATACCTTCTGCGGAGCATGAAGTAATAGAACCAGAGTGAAGGGACACAGACCGTTCATCACCGGGACTATTTGAAGCGAAGTTCTGCTCTGTGCTCAAATCAATCCTAATGTAGCTAATCAATTATTGTTCTGAAGGCTTAAAAGTGGACAAGGAATTGGGACAAATTATGGACCAGAATACAAATTATCTTCCATTTTGTAGCGAGCACACCCCGTGGCCTTGGCTGACTCACTTTGATATCAACATGACATGAAAATCTCTCTTGTTGCCTCATCATAAATAAACACAGCCGTGAAAGCCTCATTATCGGCAACCAATATCATTTGCCGAGATAAAAACGTCTGGCTGGCCAGCGGCTGATGTATTTTGGGGGTCAGGATAATACCGGGCCAGTGTGGGAAGATATGATGATGGAGAATTACCAACATTAATCACTTTAGCCAAGGAGATTATCCAGTCTTGCTTAATTAGAAATCTCCCACAGGGCAAAGAGAGGAGAGAGCAGGGCAGGAGGGGATACACAGAGCGGAGCTGCACAGCACAGCACAGCTCAGCAGTTAAGTTAGAAAAGGTCAGACTGAATCAGAGCACACGCCCTACAGCAAGGCAGCAGGAAACGGTCAACCCTGTACATGACGACTATTAGTAGACAAGGGCTGTACAGTTTTATACGATAGCCGTCGGATGCTCAAATCAGTGAGTTTTCTTTAGATCATCATTAACAGTGTTAACTTGGGTTACTTCTTTCATTTGTTATTCATTCAGATTTAGTTACACCACCAGCCTGGAAAATTCCCAACGAAGAAGATGAGGGTTGTTCCATACAAAACAGCAAAACTCAAAAGCAAGACGAGGCCCTGTGGTTGGAGAAGCAGTAACAGGGCGGCATCAGCACTAATTTAGAGTCGTGTTTCTTGCCACCTGGAAAACATGTGGTCAATATTCACTCCCTTTTAGCCGATGGAGGGGTGGGTGAAGTGTTTTGAGTCTACGAAACACTTTAGGAGTCTCAGGGGTAAACAACAGGAAAAAAACAACATTCCTCCATACTGCTTGTTTTTTTGCTGAGCAGGCAGTGGGTTTGCAGTGGTCAGCTGTGATCAGTCAGTAACAGAATCGTAGTGTTACAGGTTAACGCAACAACTGCTTATGACCTTAACATCTACATTTGTTCCCGTTTACATTAACACACAACCCTCAGTCAACATCAACCAACCAAACAGTTAATTTTGAAGCAATGGGGTCGAGAGGAACCGGCTCCGGCTCTCAGCAGTGATTCTGTCACCAGTCAAAAGATAATACGGGCCATACTGACACTCACCCCCGGAGGGTTCCACCTTCTGCAGGTGCCATCATTCTGTATTAAGCACAAAAGGGAGGACATGGACAGGTACTTTCCAGGGAAACTGGGCCAATTATAGCCTCCATTTCCAGTTTGGAAAAAGCACAACACACCGAACGTGTTGTCTTGGCCCCTTATAGAGACAAACACACATGCGAGAGTCTTGCAGGGTATGTGTACTGTTTTGGAAATATCCTCACACTACATCCTACCAGTAAGATGTGTTGTGGTTTACAATGAGGCTGTAACTAACCTCTTTTTTTTTCCAGTATTGATTTTTCTGCTGATTGTTTTCTATCATCTAATTATTTGATTCATCATTTAATTATGTGTGAAATGTGAGAAAATAGAGTTGAGAAGTCAATAAAGCTTGATTCGTCAAATAACACAAAATTAATCGTTCTATATCATTAAGACATAAAATGTTATTATTGGGCAAATTGTAACAGCATTTTCACTGGTGAGACCAATTATAAAAAATAAGTGTTCATTGATAGATTGAGAAACTGATTAAGGCTAATTAAAAGATAACATTTTCTTTAGGCTATTGTGCTAAAATCATTATTTTCTCTGTCCTTATATCGTAGTTAATAGTCCCATTGTTTTTTCAGTTTCCCGTCATTCTATAAAACAAAAAAAATCTAGTGGTTAGAAAATGATTGTGAGATTAAGAAGAGATCAGAGATTAGTCAGAGCCTCAAAGCTAACGCCACTGTTGGCAAAGTGTTTTTTCTCACTTAACCGCAAACACCGGCTACACTGACTGGAATGAAAACTGAGCTGCAACGTCTCCATTTGTTGCTCAAACCACAGACCAGCAGTGGTTGCACTCTGCTACAATGAGCCATGAATAGCTTAGATTAACAGTGAGATAGAAACCATAAACCGACATGCACCTACACGATGAGACAAAAACTTGAATCTGTAGCCTCAGTCTGGAAGTGTAAAAAAAAAAAAAAGAAGCAACCTCACAAGTCAAAAACTATTTGAGTGAAAACTTTAACATTATCCTAACTCAAAAGATAACATCCAAAAACACTCAGAAGACAGCTGCACAGCGATCTGCGTGTAGGTCAGAGCAATTTCACTCTGAGCAAAGCAACAGGGACACGACCCAGCCAGGATCCATGCCTGGCTGCAGTGCTACCCAAGTGATTTACACAGACTGAGCTAGACAGTGGAGGAAATTTTACAGCACTGGAGAACAACTCTCTCCTGACAGCCAGCTCTGTCACTGGCACAGCAAATCTACAGGGAGAGGATAAATCTCGGGAGGGGAACTGAATACATGATGGAGACAAGAAAGGAGATGAGAAGGAGGAGGGGTGATAACCCTGCGAGAAACGCATTTATCCTGACGATAAAAAAAAAAAAACTGGCACACGAGCAAGAGTGGTAGTCACTCATTAATCTAAGAGATGAGGGGAAACTGCAGGCCCATAAATCACTCCGGCTGGCTGGTAAACAAAAAGCACTTTTGCTGGATCTTGGCCCTCGACTGGTCACAGAACTGATTTCAAGGCGCAAATCATGGAAATCTGCGTGAAGTCTGAACATTTTTGATCATTCGTTAGCACTGGATACACTTCTTCATCTGCTAATTTGTGTAAATTACCAGTTCATGCCAACAAAAACCTAGAATGCAGTGTACAAAATCCGTCACACAGCCTCCAAGGAGACACGTTGAGCATCTACTGGAATCAAAATAAACCATCTGCTATTCATTAGTCAGACACTGTCACTTCGCAGCAGGTGTCAATAGATCAGCAAGCTTCAAATTAGGAAAAGAGACATTAAGCCAACATTTAGTAAAACCAAAGTGATTCGTATAAACACATCAAATAAAAGCTGCAGTCAAGCGGTTGAGAGGCGAGGAAAATAGAGGACAAGATAGAGAGGAGATAATAAAACTGCAGACATATCTCTATCGAGAGAAGGTGACACTTATATTAAGTTGTAAAGCAATCCCGGAAGTTCAAGGCAAGGTTATGAGAACAGGACACAGTGAGGACGTCTGGAAGGCAACGTAATTGAACAAGAGAACAAAGAGGGGGGCAGAGAGCGGGTGGGGGAGAGGATGAGAAAGAAGATGGCGTCTGTCTGGGGCACAGTCACATAATACCAACACCCAAGCCCATCTGTGCTCGGTGCAAAACATGACGCTACAACCCTGTGTCGTCCTTCACCGAGGCAAATAGTCTCCTGACACTTTTGGGGTCGACTGATGATATGATTGCATAAGCAGTCGATTCCTCTGGGGATGGCAGAGAAGCATTACAAGACATAAACTTGAGCACATAAAAATGCCATAAAGTTTGTGGGTTCATTGAGGCATAATTGCAGCGATAAGTCTCACTGTTGCAGCCAATTTGTGGCTACTGCTGCTGACCTTGGAGTTATATTATTCTTGTTAGGAACTAAGCCAAGAAAGTCTAGCCAGCACATAACATTGAGACATGAAAGAACACTGGAGAGATACAAATGTAAACACCTACCTTTGAGCTGGTCAGCCACCACACTCTGTCCTATCCTCTCGGTGACCTGTGCATCTTCATGCTGGAAGCGGTCATCCAGGAAGTTCGCAGTGGCCTGTGATAAGTGGACCTTCCCAGCCACTCCCAGCTGCTCCATTAGGTTGGCCAGGTTGACGTCATTTGACCAAACATCAAACTTGAAGCGCTTCATGCCCAGGATGCCGCACAGCACCGTGCCGGTGTGGACGCCCACCCTCATGTTCACCATCTCCCTCTTCTCCTGGCAAAACTGTTCAATAGCTTGGATCATGCCCAGGCCCATCTCCACACAGCAGTAGGCGTGGTCCGGTCTGGGCTCAGGACAACCGGCCACACAGTAGTAACAGTCTCCTAGTGTACTTATCTTTTCACAGCCAGTGAGCTCACACAGTCTATCAAAACGTCCAAACAAGTCGTTCAGAAGCCCCACGAGGGCATGAGCAGATTTGTTGGCAGACATTTTTGTGAAGCCCACAATGTCTGCAAACAGGATGCTGACAGGCTCCATCCGCTTCATGTTGAAGGGTCGGAAGATTATCTGGCCTCGAGGGATGGAGGTTTTCTTGCGTTTGTTGTTTTTGGGACTGGAGATGGCAGCTGCTGCACCACTGGTGGAGTATCTTTTGACTGAATGATCACCCATCTCTTCATCACCCTGCTTCATCAGTTCATCAGCCACAATTCTGGGCATGACAGAGTGGATCATTCGCTCCTTCAAGGCTTTCTCCACCTCCAGATCTTTACCATGCATTATAGCTTGTCCCACCTTTAGGAAGGTGCTGCGCGACCGCACCTCAGACATGATGAACAGGTGGATGCCGATGACGTGGGCGCAGAGGTGGAGCAGGGCTTTGGCTGGGCCTAGCCAACATAGCGTGTCCCAGTCTGATTGGGAGGCAATACTCCAGTTGGCCCCGGCCTGAGTCAGGTGCAGCCAGCCCAAACTCTCAAAAAACACTGAGTAGAATAAGCCGAGCAAGACAGAAGCATAGAGGCGAATGTGCAGAACACTGTACAGCAACAGAAGAACTTCGATACAGAGGGAGAAGGTGCCTACAGGAGATATACAGGGGGACCAGGTGCCGCCTCCTACAAGCTTGCCATGGGACAGGTTGTAGTTGGGCCCCATGCCACTGAACTCTTCCAAATCAAGTGTAGGTGTGGGAGTCTCTGGGTCCCTGAAGCCTGATGTCTGGATCTGGGGGGCCAGGGTGAGGATGACGGTGACAACGATGAGCAGCAGGGATGCTTGATTGTAGAAGCGCGAGTAGAGCTTAGTGAAAGTTAAGAGGAAGAGGAGGATACAGAAAAGGAGGAAGGAAGCAGTGGGGAGGAGAAAGACAGCCCTGTCACAGCGGGAAGGGTTGGCAGCAAAGTACAATCCCCAGAGGCAGCCAACAGCCATCAGGTAAAGGATCACGTAGCGGAAGCGCCGCTGGGTCTGAGGGAAACACCGTTCTCTGCAGGCCTCCTCCAGGATCGAGGAGTCAAACTTTGGGTCCCAGAAATGGCCTGCAGATCTCTCAAACAGCTGAGGCATCTTCTTGTGCGTGCGAAAGCTCCTGACTGTCGTCTTCCTGACTCCGGATTCCCCAGAGCTGCAGCTCGAGGAGATGCTGTACTTGCAGTGCTTGGATCCCCCGATGAAGCCTCCCCCAATTGAACCAAGCGGCCCGCCTCCGTGCTTGTGTCGGACACTGCTGCCAACCCTCACTGAGACGCCTCCATCTCCACTTGAGTCACAGCTCACTTCTGTGTTTTGAGGCAGCAGTTGTTGATGTTGGGGGGATGCCATGTTGCTTTTCAACCTATAGAAAAATCAAAAACTCTGCAGAAGGTGTTGCTCTTTCAAAGACAACATAGAATAGAAAAAAGTAAGGCAAAGTATGGGGCCCACAGTAAAGGGGCAATGACTGATACGTGTAAAAAGTGAAAAACTAGAGCACAGACAGAGGCCTTTTGAGAGAAAAATTCCACTCAGTTAGCAGTGAAGTGGCAACAGAAACTGCATCAGACCTTCCACACAGTTTGAGCAGTTCATTATTGCCTCTCTTGACGTCAGTCCCTGCATTCCACTACGTCCCCGTCTGTTTTGACGCACTTGAGTCTGCAAGGTTCACTCGCTGCCTGCTTTGTTCCAGTCCAGGTCCACTCATTGGAAAAGAATGTTTGTGAAAACTCAGGATTACAAAATACTGTGCGGTAAGAGAAGAGGAAAAGCCAATGTCTATTAAAGGGGTTCTTGAGAAGTGCGAGTTAAATAAACTGCGTCTTGTTTGCAGGACTCGAATAAAACTTCCAGACGTTCAAAACAAATCCTCTGCAGCGTTTTGTTTTCACGTCTCTGAAAACAGACGAGACTCCAATCTGCTGTTTGCTCGTAAAAAGTCAACTTTTCATGTTCAAGGCGCAGGTCAACTCCAGATAACGGGAACATGAGAGCATGTGTTCATACCCCACACTCCTTAACTGCGGGGCCTAATCACAACAGTTCCCGTGCACGCAGCCCCGTGCTTTCCTGGCTTTCCACTCCGGGGTCTCCACCGTCTCCCAACGCACATGGGGATCTCGTGGAGGAGGTCTGCAGGAGAGAAGTGCACGAGGCGCCGTGCGTAAAAACACACCAAACTGTTTGGGTTTGTTGAGCTTCCGTGTCAGCGGCGAAACGCGCTCCTCCGGGGGCTCACGCACCAAGCGGCTGCCTCGTCTCCGGGGTGCGTCGGTATTGCTTTGGGATCCACGCACGCACCAAACGCATCGTCACAGATATCCCGACCCCGCCGGTGACTCTGTATGTTCCGTGTCGACCGGACAGCAGAGGAGGGGGGGGTGTTGAACCCAGCCTGGAGCAGACAACTGTCGTCCAGTCCTTCCCCTTCCCTCTGGAGTAAAGTTTGCCCAGGGCAGCTCGGTCCACCTCTAAATGGCAGACGAAGGCTAATTGAATGGTCTCCACCTCCGCTGCACGCCCCCCCCACACCACAGTCCCACAGAGTGCTACCTTGATCCAGCCACTTTCATTGAATCACACAAGAGGGGGGGGGGGTCTTCATACCTCCAAATAAACTGCCCCTCTGATCCGAGACAAATATGATGGCTTATGGCTGCTGCATTGTCCAACCTGGGTTTTTTTTGTTCTCATTCCCTGCAACGTCCACGGTGACTTGGATTTTGTCTAAACACCGTAATGTGACTGTTCTCCGTGCGCAGCGGCAGCGGCAGCGTCGACACCGGCACGAAATGCTTTGCGCGCAGCTCTCCAGGCGCGGTGGGTAACACTGTTGCCGCAGCCGCCACCATCTTCTGTGCGCTGACAGGCGTCCAGCCTCGAGTAGCGTGTGTGTGTTTGAGTGTGTGTGTGTGTGTGTGTGTGAAGCACGACAGAATACTGTTAAAATGATTTCCGCTATTTTCTTTCAAAATAAAACCTTACACAGGCATACAATTTGCCTTGTGGCATACAAGTACCTTCCTGGAGCAATTTAACAACACATACATGATCTTAAATGTTGTCCCTCGGGTTTAAATTACATCAGAGTAGAAACCTTAAACAGGCCTATAATTTGCCAAAAAAACATACAAGTATAGGCCTTCACAATGTCTCCACGTGGTACCACTGATGAAAAATAAATAGAGAGATGATATTCCATACATGTATTGCTGGCCTATGTATCCTCCAACAGCTTTTCATAGAATAGGATTTATATTACTAACATGAGAAAGCTCCAGAAAATGGAGCCTCAACCATAAGCCAAACACTTTCTAAGCATAGTTTATTTTGAAAACACATTTCCGTGCTTCCGTTTTCGTGGTCACCGTTGACTTGACGCTGCTGTGAGTGTTTGGCAGGCGGAGAGAGGAGAAGCAGGGAGGACTGGGGAGGGGAGGAGGGGGGGTGAGCCGTGGAGGTACGTGCACACACTTGAGAGGAGACTCGAGGTAGCGAGCACGTATTTCTTGGAAGGGTGGGGACGTTTTTGAAGAAACCTCTTTGGAAATGCACTTTTTACATTTAGGATGAGGTTTGTTTTATCTCATAAGGATGTAAAAGATCTGCCCAGGGATGAGCAGGAGATAAATAAATAGTCCTCAACATTGCAAAGGCCTCAAAATTTCTCTAGATAATAGCAATAAATGTAATAGAAATGTAGGATACCGTTATAAAATTTAATTATTTGGTTAAATCAACCCATATGAGCTGCCTAAATGCATTCTATAGACACAATATTTCAACACCTCTAAGGTTGTGCAGTGATTTTTCAGAAATGGTATGTGCTGCATATTTGAATAAAGAACCTCCCGCTTTAATGCTTGACTGTCTTTATTCTCAGCCGCCTTAGAGGGAATATTAAACAGCCGCTCTCTGTAGTCAGCACTGTGGCTTCACAGTTTAACAGTACACCGAGAGGATCCCCTGTGCACCCCCTGCTGCAATAGACCTGCAAAAAGCATGTCCTTTATGAGAGGAGGGAAAATACTTTCTCCACTTTTAGATTGATATGTGATTTATGTGTTTAAAATGTGGAGTTTTGGGTACTGCCATTGTAACAGAAATTGATGGCATGGCGTATAAAACTATACGTTTCAAACAAGACTGACTCTGCAGGTATAGAAGTAGATATTGTATAATATATGTAAATATTCGATGTGCTTATCATGTTATTATCTGTGTATTTGTTGATGCAAACATGTGTCTGATTTGTGTGTGTCCAAGATCTCAGAGAAATGTTTTCTTGCAAAGGTCCTGCAGCTCCTGAGATTGATGTAGGAAGGAGGCTGCTGTTCCCAGAGGTGGTGCGAACAACCCTCCAACCAATCATTGTGTTGTGGTCCACCATCGAAGACCATAAAATAATAATGGTCGAGCTCACAGTGCCATTGAGGGAGGTTTGCGAAGAAGCCCATTTGAGAAAGGCCACAAAGCATATCCCATTCTCTGGTTGAGGAGTCCTGGGCCATGCGAGGTATGGTTGAGCGTTGTTCCCTGTTGAGACCTGCTGCTGAGGTTTCCCAGCAAAATCGACATAATAATGATAATAATAATAATACATTGTATGTGTATAGCGCTTTTAAAAGGTACTCAAAGGCACTTAACATGGTAAAAACAGGGACAGTAAAAACACTAACAACAAGGTAACATTATTGCAGTTAAAAGACAGTTGCTTTACATTAAAAACAATTAGATTACGTAAATAAATCACAGATTAAAAGCAGATTTAAAAGGTGAGTTTTGAGTCAAATTTTGAAGGAGGTGAGTGATGGAGAATGGTCAGCGATTTGGCCGACACTGCAGGCCCACCAAGCGGACAAGGATTTTGCATTCAGTTATCCCATTCCACAATCTTATCTTATCTTATCTTATCGTATCTTATCTTATCTTATCTTATCTTATCTTATCTTATCGAACATACATACCCACACACACCCCTCTCATCACGACAAACTGTTGGTGCAATGCAGCTAAAGAAAAAAAAAAACTTCCCTCTTTCCTTTCCAACCCAAAGGTGAGAGATCGGATCATTAGTGAGAGAGACGTTAAGAGTCTTGGGGGGAAAGAGAGAGAAAAGAAAGTGGGGCATGTGGAGATGTGACAGAGAGATAGAAAGGGTACAAGACAAAAATAATTATCTTGGTACAAGTTGGAACCCTCTGTTTTACCCATACATGATGAACCATCGAACCCAGGGTTTTATGAGAATAACCACAAAGTTTCACTCCAACAAATGATCAACAAATCTTTATTCTTCATGATCAAGCTTCCAAAAGAATTGGGCAAAGATTAATTAAAGTTTTATAGCAAAACAAAAAGAAAAGTGAACCAACAACTTCTTTAATGAGACACACATCCAGTCAAGATCTAATTCACAGGAAAATAAGATAACTGATACTGAACTATACCAAAAAGCACAACCACACAATTTCATAAGGCCAAGCTGTCAGTCCACTGAGGACTGTTGCTACCAGAAGTGTTAGTCAATGGTCTGCGTGTATAACTTTTTACACTTTTACACAGCACTCTCTAGTGGGCATGTTCTGGATCTGCAGTGTAAACTTAACAAACACATCCTGTGGAACGCACACACACTCAGCGAAACACAGGGAATTAAGCAAATGTGAGTTTCAGTGGGGTTTGTCTTTTAGGTCGTTTTCTTTTCTGTTCCATGATGTTTCAGATTTGAGAAAGAAAAACCCTCTGCACTAGGGGGGGTAGTGAGGGAAGACGAAGAGAGAAGGTGTTGTTACCACCGACCTGTCCCTTGACTGACTTGAGAGTTCAAGCAGCGCTTTGTCATTTTGGTAGACTTCAAATTCTTTGAATCTGCGAGGGTTCGCTATCATCCAGGTAACGGTATAGGAAGTTTCTCTAAATATGTTGCCCGGAGCAGCTGGTTAGCTTAGCTTAGCATAAAGAATTGAAACAGGGGGAAACAGTAAGCCTGGGTCTGTCAAAAGGTAACTGAAGTCCACCTAACTGCACGTCTAAAGCTCCCAAATTAATACATCATATCTTGTTTGCTGACATCGAACAGAAAGTGTAGTTTCAACGCAGCACATTGGTAATTTGGGTAATTGATTATTTCTTGCCAGGCAAAGAAATTTCCTGGAGTCTCTGCAGGTTGCCAACAAACATCAGATGCCAAAAAGTGACTTTGCCAGCTTCAAAACGTGTTAAATAAGTGTTTCACAAACTGTCAAACTATTTTGAGCGATTTGGCCGTGCCATACTCCTGGGAAGTTCACTGAGGTAGGCTCACGTAAGAAATTGTAGCTATGACGTGTGTCACTCCAAAGACGTAGGGATCAGTATTTAGAGCATGGTTCTTTCCACAGAGGTCAGGGGTCAACTCGTGGCCTTTTGTTTCTTTTTGTTTTGTCTACAAAATACATTATCAGAGGTCCGCTATCACAATGTTTCAGTGAAGGTTTGTTCAGCACCCATTTGGGAAGTTTACACAGAAAACAAATCAATAAATATCTTTCTAACCTGCAAAAGAAATGGCAAACACAAATAGATACAGAGAGCTGTAATTCAAACACATTCTCATGTGTCGCTATTATGGTCGTTCAGCTGAAAAAACGCTGGGAAGCTTATCATTGAAGGACAAAAGTTACTCCTTATTGAGTTTCTGCCAAAGACTGGCAAATTTATAGACGCACTCAGAAACAGTAAGAGGAGTTAAGAAGTGAAGCAGAAGGAAACGATCCATCCCGCTCTGAAGACTCTCTGACCCTTGAACCCTGACCTCTGCTTCCATCACGGTGCTCATTTCACAGGTTGTCAACAACCAAGACTGGTGAGCGAATGAAACTAAGAAATAAAAAGGCCTTATTCGCCGCGTGGCCTTGCTGGTTCAGGGTTGAGTTTGTTAGAGGGAAAATACATGCATCTGATAAGTGAGGAACATGCAACGTTAAAGTTAATCTATGTCAAGAGTTTGGAAGAGCACCCAAAGACAAAGGCTTTGTATAGCACCCACAAAAAAGGCTACTTTAAAATCACCTTCTGAAGCAAATGGAATTGACCTCCTGCAATGCAATTCTCAGGATTTTACAACACAAATTTGCAACTCCACTGTTTCCACTCTTCCCATTTTATTCACATACAAGGGAGCTGGTATTTGACTTTATAAGTCTCAGGATTTTCAATTTTTTATTTGATCGTACTTATATATATATTTTTTTCATCACTGTTTTTCTTCACATCATTTACTTCCTCAACCCCCGAAATCCCAGGCAGTCCATTGTGATTGTGCAAGGGAGAGAGGAGGGATGTGTGTTTCAACAAAAACTCAGTGATCAGTGACCTGTTCTCATTTCTTCAGCACTTGTGTCCTTAAGTTGTCTTATCAACCAATTACTCTTCCCTCCCACTCCTCATTCCCACAGGGCCTAAATGCACATTCCCATATTCTCCTGAGGAAAAAAAAACAAACACTAATCCTCTCTCCTCTGTCTCCTCAACAATACAGGCATTCTGATAAAAGCAGGGTTGGCTTCCACCGGATCCCTTCTCTTCACCTCCTCTCCCTTTACTTCCCCCGCTTAAGTTATTTTGTGTTCCTCAGTTCTTCCGGTAGCGGTTCTTTGGCTTCTCACCACAGCCGGTTGTCTCGCAGGAGGACAGGCCGGGCTGTTTGACAGAGTTAATGCTGCTCAGAAGAGCGGGCAGCTCATTGGTGATGGCCTTCTCAATCTTGTCCAGCAGACAGCCTCCTATGTAGGAGCACTGAGACGACAAGGGTTTGAAGTTGGTGATTGGGTTGACGCCAAAGAAGTCACGGTAAGCGTCGCGGTTGGGCAGGTCGAACTTGCTGACGTTGGTCTTGGCTAGGATGGATTTGAAGATGTAGAACTTGTCCGGGTCGTCCACAATCTCCTTGAACACGAGTTCAGGGTCGCTGAAGTAGCTCATCTTCTCTTTAAAGGTCTGGACATAGCGGTCCACCAGGAGGGCATGGATGCGCACACGGATGCCATGCTGGCGGATGAAGGCAATCTTGTTCTCCATGCGGTTTTCAATCACCTGGTTCAAATCTTCCAGAAGGGAGATTTCCTCTCGCTTGAAGAGCTCGCGACTGGTGTCAGCTGCGTAGTCATATGGCCAAAAGGAGCTGACGTAGACACGGGGGGGTTCGGTCACATTGATGAGGGGAGCCAAGCTCCAAAAGAGTGCTCCGTAGACTCTCATCAAGTCCTGGGTGGCCAGGTTGTCAGCCTTGTTTAGGATGATGCGGATCTGGGACTCGCGACCCTTCAACTGACGGAAGAGCATCTCCAGCTCCAGGCCCACGTCCAGCTTGGTGGGGTCAAACACGACGAAGATCAGGTCAGCACGGTCAATGAACCACTGGCAAACATCATTGAAGGGATAGCCTGGGCAGAAGAAGAGAAATAAATATCATGCATCTTGCACCCATCTGCTTTGTGTTTGAGCTGTGTTACGTCGCTGCTTCACCTCTCTCCTGCTGCTTGCGGTTCTCAATGATTCCCGGCGTGTCCACAAAAGTCACACGCTCCAGCAGCTTGTGGGGCATCTCAATACCGATCAGCTTTTCCAGGAAGTTCTGGCCAAATTTCTCCAGGGGCGAGAAAGAGCGAGAGCTGTCGGCTGCCATCACAATACCCTCAACGGAGCGGATCTTCTCCCCGTGCATAATAACAGTGAACTCAGAGGTAGTAGGCTCGGCTCCTGAAAACAAACCAAGGGAGAAACAGAGGGATATGTTAAGAACAGGGACAGCAAGAGATAGAGGCTGGACAGAAGTACAGAAATCACTGTTTAGCCTCCATCTGACGTCAAGAATCTAATTCACCAAAACCTCTGATAGTGTCCGATCACTCGATAAATGACCTCCTCAGTGTAACATTCAGTTAGGGCACCTTCCTCTCTTATAGTTCTGTAGGTTTATGGGGGTTCGTTTTGTCTGTCTGTTATTTAGCAGGACTACGGAAAAACTACAAGGTGGATGATCACAAAACTTGGTTGAAGGATCAGGGTCTGGGTCAGGGAGGAACAGATTAAATTTTGGTGGGGATCCAGATCAGGGGAATTGATCCAGGAATTGTTTTTCACATACTTTAACATCGTGAGATAGGGCATTTTTTTCACATTTTCGTCAATGTCTCAGAGAATAATTCGTGGATCTTGATGAAAAAAAGACTTATATTTATAAGAGTGTGTATTTCGATGATCCAAATATAAATTTGGATATGGTGAATATAAATGTAGTTTCATGAGGGGACTGTTGAGTTCTGGTGGAGCTATGCGCTCAACTGAGTGATATCTGTTCTTATTGGATTAAAGCACACAGGTTTAAAACATTTGACACTCTTTCATGCTAAAATAAAAAATACACTGTGTGCAACATACCTGTGTAGAGCTGATAGGGGCTGTCGTTCAAGCCCAGGAGGTAATTAATCATGGAGGACTTTCCTACGCTCCAGGGTCCCAGGAAGAGCACCAAGGGTTTGGAGGTAATCTCTCCATCTGTTGAAAGGGGAGAAAAAACTGTGATTAAAACCTCAACAGGATGGTAAATTCATGAGAAAGAGCCTCTCAAATGTATAACATATTTTATGTGAAAGATTATGAAGAATTATGCTGAGATTTTATTTGATCAAAAAAATCTATCCATCCATTATGTATCCTTGGGTAAACAATAATATACAAAATTGAGAGACTCTAAGGAAAACGTCAGCCCTTTCACTCTTAATCCAGAGCACAGACGAAGTTTTCTTTTTATAGCAAAGAAAGAAATAGGCAAAGAAACACATTGTTAGGCTTGTTTAATAGCAGGAAAAAGTGTATCAATGAGATGCTGCAGCCATGTTTCAGTGACACACAGCAAAGCAAACTAACTGTGTGTGTGTGTCTCATAGCAAGCTGCCGTGTGTGTTGTGATGGGAACATGGTGTCCGGCTGGGAGGAAACAAGAACGTTCGCTTATCACCATATGAATGGCTTCAAATGATGATGAGGATAAAAAAAAAGCAAAAGAAAGAATTTAAAACCATTAGCTGTTCCTGAGCTTCGTGGCTTTTCAAATGTTTTTTTAAAATAAAGAACAAAGTGGCAGAAAGTCGATTCCCTCTCAGCTGAACACTGACCACCCTTTCCCACCAGGGTCCCCTCATCAGACCTGTGTCCTTTGCTCAAGCCAGAACTGCACATGCAACCCCCTCCATGTTTTACATTTTAACACCCTAAACTTAATGCTCAGTCGCTGTTTAAATACTGTACATATGCTGCCTGGACACTACCAAGCTTAAAGTCTTTTATTTTGGCACCACATTTTTTGAATTGACATTTCTCCCCTTTTCATTCTTTAAAACACTTTTGGGAATTTTAAATGAGTAAATCAAAAAAGAGTCAAATCCCTTTTGGTTCACATGAAACTGCTGCTCTCTCTGTATCAGTCGTGTCACCCACAGAGAGCTGTGCAGTAACACAAATGGACAAATGAAGGGAAAGGACGGGGGGGAGGGAGGAAGGGGCTGAGCACTTTCAGCCAGTGCCATGCACAGGTAAGCCCCACCACCTGCAACCCACCTGCGGCTGATTCACCCAGGGTTCGTCCGGGGTAGGCTGTTAGACAAGGGGATGGGGTTGAGGGGGTGGGGGGACAGGAGACGGAGGGTGGAGCACAGAGGAGTGAAGGGAACAGGAGGTGGATGAGAGTGAGGAGAGCTCAGTGAGGGAGTGAGGTTTCTACAAGCAACAGGGAAGGGGTGGTGTAACAATGGGTGAGGGGGTCTTCTCTGAAGGTTTTGTCCCATATCAGACCTAATGTGTCAAACACGTCCATCTGCAAATGGACGGTGTGCATGTGTTGAAGCGATGAGGTGAATATAATAATACATTTGTGTTCATTTATAGGCTTCGGTGGTTGTATGTGTGCATGACTGCTGAGCCTGAGAAGCCACAAGAGGGCGAGCTTCATTTCATTGTGGGAAAGAAGAGTCCAGTGTGCAGTTTAGAGAGATGAGCTGTGCTGAGTCTTTTAAAAATCAACCAGGGACTTTACAAAAATATCAGAAAAAGAAGAAAAGGGGAAGAAATATTTTCAATGGAGTGGCCAAGACATAAAGATAATATACCTTTTTTTTCCTGGGCCAACAACACCACGATTTAATAACTACGTTCACTGTAATTTGTGCTGTACATTTTCTTTATTCCCAATATAGTGAGGTGAAGTCACTACTGTGCTATAATGGTGTGAGGATGATGTGTGTGATGTGTAGAAAACAAGTCGACACATCAGTCACCAAAGCAACCCAAACAGAACCGAGCAGACACAGCCCATTCCCCCCCCCGTGGTACCTGAGATCTCGTGCTGCCTCAGCTCGTTGTACTTGTAGGCCTGCTCCATCGGCTTGATGGCAGTGTGGTAGATCTTCCGCAACCTCTCCAGAGCCGCTGGAGGTGAAGATGAAAAAGACGTTTTAAAGAAGATGCACAGATTGGTAGGTATCTTACTTTTTAATAGTCAAGCTGATGTGTTCCCGGCCTTTTTGCCCTATTAGTCTTTAAGATGAAAGAACGTCTACATGGATCCCTCATTACATCTTTCACACATTCATCTCTTATCATTGTAAAGGGAATTAAAGGGAATCACAGCATTCTGCAGCTTCAACATGCTTTATCGATTATATATAATTTAATCATTCTTAGCACTAAGCTTCACAAAAGAAAATCACATCTATTGAATCACCCTTGATCCTCACCTGCATAGTCTCCTGACCTTTCCTCAGTTGCAAGCCGCAAAGTCTCGTCGATGTGAGATTTGTCTCTGAGAACAGAGGCGGCATCTTCTTCTTCTGTGAAAACATAAAAAAGAAAATGAACTTCAATTGTGTGTCTTTAATTTCACTGTTTAAGGAATAATAGAAGTGGCCAGAACTGGTGCAAACTACAGCTTTGCTACTGAGGCCAGTGATACTGCTATTTCTTGATTCACATCCATCTCGGTATCGGTATTTGAGCCGATATTTCACGATCAAATGTTTACAAACTGAGCCTTGAATTCATTGCACTCCGAGTTCTGCGTCTATCTCTTTGTCTTGTTGCTGACATTGTAAATACCAAACCTTCAGAATGAATGCCTGAAGTATGACAGCACAATCTTGAAGTGTGTGTGTGTGTGTGTGTGTGTGTGTGTGTGTGTGTGTGTGTGTGTGTGTGTGTGTGTGTGTGTGTGTGTGTGTGTGTGTGTGTGTGTGTGTGAGTCCAAGAGAACATATCCGCTCACCACTGTGTCATGTCCACATATCAGATTGCTTAGATCACAGCTGTTTAGTACGATCAGCTCTTAATATAGAACGCGAGGGCCAGAAATAAACACACAAAGACATTTGTTGGACATCACCATGGCCTTATAACAACAGCAAAGAGAAGAGACACAGAGAGAGAGGGACTTCCCCAGTGTCATAACGGACTGGGTGGAGATCTCAACGTTCCCATCGGTATTATACATGAGACCCTAATGTGCAGTCATCTGTCTTTTCTCCTCCATATTTATCCACCTATCACAGACTTATGGGCTGTGAGGTGTGTCCTTGTGTGCCCTGGCCTCAGAGCAGGCCTCGCTGTAACACCTCCCACACAGACAATGCCTGCTATGGCTTTGAGCTGCATCTATGAGCACTTTATTCTTCTTTGGAGTGCTAGTGATGGTGTTGGTGGTGGAGGGAAGGACCTTAGTACTCAAGGTACCAGTCGCTCCCCCATATAGAGTTGTAATGAAGTTTGAAGGTTGTTAACAGCATGTTTGGGAAATATTGAATCTGTGAGGTGATTTATTGCAGTCATTCAGTTGTAAGACACATGCCATAATCTGAATACTGGTGTTGTTATATTAAGACTTTCTGTCAACACAGCCCAGTTAGATTCAATTTACTGGCACAGGAAACATATTAGTTAATATTTCTAAATAAATCCTTGTGTTGGTCGTAAAAAATAAAAAGACGTCATAAAATAAGGATCTCCTGACCTTCTTCACACATCTGACCAAACAAACAACAACATTGTAAATGTAGTCTAACTAAATAATAGGCCGTGTTCAGATGAAGAGACACGCACAGAGGATCAGAGAGTGAGGGAAAAGGTGGAGCTGATGCCAAAGGCGCAGCCCTCTGATCTCAGCTGGTGACTGGCAAGGGTCCTGCTGAGCCCAGGTTATGTCTGGGCAATACTCCTCATATATCAAAAGCAGACTGGTGTAAAGCATAAGCACCTGGTGGGGGATGTAAAAAAACATTTCCGTTGGGTTTTGAATGCAGATTTCACAAGGTAAAGGAAGAAGAAAGTGCTCGCTGTACACCAGATGTGACAATTTACAAACACACGACCTGGCATCTCTTGGAGGCTGCATTTCAAGACTGATTTTGTTTCAACGGGGCGACACTGACAAATGCGTTCTTCCATCCCCAAGAAACGAAGGCTCCAACCAGTGGATCCCTCCCGAGCTATCCCAGGATTCATTGCGCTCCAGTGAAGAACCGGTTTTCAAAGAGGTAATGGCACCTGCAAGCGACGGGACGTTCAACAGGCATTACAACTTTCTCAGCATGTCCAACTTCAGCAAGAAGGACGGGACTCGTAAAGCTGATAAGGGAAATCCTCTGTAGACCGGGCCGTCTCATTTCAGTTCGGCCTTTGCGGTCTATGTGGCCCACAAGGAGGCGGCCCCTGAATTGAAACCCAGCTTGTATATCAATATGAGAATCCTGCACCGTAACCTGGAGTACAGCCACTAGCCATGTGGTCAGTGACTTCTAGGGTTTCTGTCCAAGAGTCCGAATGTAAGGTCGCATTGGCCGAAGCCAACGGTGCATCAAATGACAAGCCTGAAGAAAATGTGTTTATATGAATAACCCACGTGTGTTTTAAACAATGTGTAGGTCCCACTCTTTCACACACACATTAATATATTGTATCGCCAAGGCTTCAACTGAGACACACAACAGTTGGTCCTTTGCCGGAGGAACAACGCGTCACCGATGATTCTCTCCAAGTCAACCTGCTAAAAATAAACCTGTGTAATGTTGCTCAAGCACGGTGCAAGAACAAGAGAAACCAAAAGGTTAGCAGCCAAAATAAAAGAAGGGTATGAGCAATGCTGCAATGCCTAAAAGGATCTAAATTTATACAGTATCGATGTGTGACACCATGTTTTGGATATATAATAGGCTACGTGTTGTGTTTTGTTTTATACACACACTTTCCAAATCAGCAAGGACTATTACAATAATGCCAGAGTAAATGGAATTATTACTTTTTGCATGTGACATGTGCATGTTTCTGTCGTATCTGTCTACTTAGAGAAATGTGCAATGAAGCAGTTCAAATTGGAAAATAAACGTAAAAGCAACGAAGACGTTATAAGTCGGAGTCCGGTCAGCTGATTGCAGAGCAGCTGTTGACCTGCAGAGGAAACAGAAAGCCACAACCCCTTGTAACACAATCTGTGCCTTTTAGCAAATCTGACACTCAGCAAAGGTTCGCTGCACATCTCAGTGGCTAAAGATTTGACACAGGATGCAATCAATTACAAGAGGAAGAAGAGGAAAAGAAAGAGAGAGAAGTCTCCGGTCAGATTTCTCGACTTGGAGACTAAAGTTTTAAGAATATAATCTATATCTTCTCAACGGACTGGTCTTTTCCATGCAGCACACAAAGCTTCATCAAGCTCCTGTAACTTGACTCATCAGTCAGAAGAGTCGTGTCTTTTAACACTGGCCTCTTGAGTGGGCCTTAACTGCTGTGAACTTGTTAACACCTTCCAATCCAGTCAATCCCTGATGGAGGCCCCGGGACAGAACTCCGCAAAGATCAGAGAGGTAGTGTTGCCCGCGGACGGCGAGCCTTGCATCAGTGCTCAAAATTAACCCTGCAGGCGCCACGGGAGTTGAACCCCAGACATCTGCGCTCAGGACCATGTGTCCTAACTGAGCCCGTTGCCACACAACCCTCCCTCAGTTTGGAGAAACATTCTGTCGGCCTCGGCACATCCAGCAGGAATGTTGCCGATTTAAGCCTATCACGGCCTCAGCGGTGGGGTAAGTCATGCCTCAACTTTAGATTCTAACATGGAGGCTATTCCAACATGAGAAACAATCAACAGCTGCAAGTGCAAAACTCATATGGTGCTCTTTAAAGACTCTCCTCTGGTTTACTCACACAGATATTTGAATTTCAATACATGGATTAATACATGCACAAAGATTGTAACTTAAGGGGCGTTTTACCAAAAATCTGAGTTGATGTGCACAAACTTGCATGATTTTACAATGAGCAAATAATTGGCACAAACCTCAACCAGTATCGAACTAGTGATAATTCTGAATAAAAAATATGTAATATTAGACATATAATTTTTTCCCTCAAAGCATACAGACAAGGAATACCCCAGATATTATGTTCTCATGCAGGTATATGTGTGTGCTGGAATGTATCTGCAGTATATTAGGTATCTGTGTAAAGCCCCAGGATCATGTTCTTCTTGCAGCACAGTGAAGGTAAATTGAATTAAACTGAACATGATGAGGGCAGCGGGCCTGGAACCCCCCCAGTCAGAGGATTTATCCTGAGCACGGGGGGATTGAGGCAACCTTAACTGAAGGCCAAGGGGTTCCACTGGAAAGCTCTGTGGAGAGGCATCAAATGCACTCAAATTGAAATGGGCTTGACAAGATTCTTAAATAACTACATTAACATAAGCCAACTTCATCAGGACATCACGTCCTTTTCTACAAAAACTAAACCTAATCAAATCTAAATAAATGATGAGTGCATAACCCCCCCAAAAAAGCACATTATTATCCTCCAGAAAGGGTGAGAGGTATGAGAGGAGTCAGCAGAGCATGTGCAGGGCGTGGTGAGAAGAGGCCACAGATGGCAACAGGTGCAACAGTTTGTGGAACTACTACTCCCCCATAGTCAGGAATAGCCCCACAATGGGTCAGAAAATGGACCGAGGTGGGGGCAGCATGCTGCCTCCTATTTTTAGGCTTTGACTGTCAGTCTGGAGACTCATAGACATCCACATCACACAGAGCTGACTGTGTAATATACAGATGAACTAAGAGAGAGCTACTGTACCTGGAGCACTAATGTAAGTTTCACATATAAGACTGACACTCGCCAGTGTGTTCGGGTTTACTCGAGAATTCTACGCAAGAAATGCAGCTCAATCAAAAGTATAATTCAGTTTTCTTTTTGTCAGCATCACTTTCAAACTATGCCCCGTTTTGGTGCATTTAGTTTGACAGTAAAGAAATCAACACTGATTCCATCACTAGCCCTTTCAGAGCATCTTATGTGAGCCACGTCCAGATTCCACATCCTCCACTGACAGCTAGAGATGAAGTGGAGCGACGTCAGGCTCAAAGAAAGGCCCAAGGGCAAAGGTACTTTACGCTGAGGTGTTGATCTGTTGCCTCTATCCCTGCTCTCCTGTTTGAAAGCTAGGAAAAGGACGTCAGGTGCCCTTGGAACTAGGGGGCTTGTCTTAAGCAGCGGTGCGTAGTATGGCAGTTGAGGATGACTGGCGTGTCCCCTCTACTACGACCATCAGAGGGGTGTCCCAGACATGCCACATGCCATCACAGGGGTTCATGTGGTGACAGTGCGCCTTTAACTTTCCATGTCTCCCCTCCTGCAAAGTCAGGAGGCCAAAGATGTTTTTACTGTATTAACGATGGTTAGTATTACCACTCAGTATAAACACACTGGTGTGAAGAACTAATTAAGGCCCTGTAGGGCTGTGAGATATTTCTATATCCAAAACTAAATATAATGCATATAGCTATGCAAGTTCACACTTTTCACACTTTTCTGTGTGCATTGTAGCAAAATGCCGTAATTACATTTGCACTGAAGATATTTTTATATTGGATTAGCAGTTGTCTGAAGCCCCTTTCAATCTCAAACCCCATGTATGACATTAGACACTGAGCACAGCTTGGTCAGTCAGAGCCATTTACACAACCCCATTTTAGTGTAGGGTTTCTAGCAACCTTATAATAACCATATAGTTACTATAGTAACCCATGTTTACCATTGCACCCATGTAACACACTGGAAGTGATCAGGATCGTGGAGCCCGGCTGCTTGTCAAACACTCGTTCACACCAGGTTTCCTCTGGTCCTTGCATTTGGCATGAAAGTGGAAGCTATTCAATGCATGAAGGTAGTGAAATGCAGGAAATGGCAGAACCAGGTGAACTATCCAAAACAAGAACTTCTGGCACGTTCTAGGTGTGTTCACTCAGATACACTCAAAGCATTAACAGTGTTGCGGAGTAATGGAATACAGAGTATATATATAGTAATATCTTACTATAAGTAACTGTTACACTTTTCAGAATACGGTTACAGATTACATATAGTGATTGATTTTTAAGTCTGCATTTTCTGGTCAAAGTACCAATTAGTGAGCTAATTACTTAGCTGAATTGCTAGCTGACTTTAGCCCGTTAGCATTGTCAGCATAGCTAGCTTGCTAAGCAGGTTTAGCCAACAGGCACGCTTCCGTGTTGCAGATTTACGTTGAATCGGCCTCTTCTGATGCCACTTTTATTGTTAAAGGATTAATTGCAAGGCAACAAAATGGTCTACAGAACTGTAACACCAAGTTTAATTTTTTTTAAATATCAAGGAATTTGACTATCACCATTGCAATGTTCAGACTACTTAAGAGAGCAGTATTGTGTGTGACATTCATTTGGTGTTGCAATAATAACGTAAGACAATGCTGAAGTATTTGAAGTACTTACTTTGGGTAATGTATCGTAATTGGTTATGAATTGCATTCAAGGGCCGGTATTCTGTAATGTATATTTTAAAAGTATTTACTGTAACATAAGGAACTGGCTTTAGTCCATATTTTGAAGGAGAGGCATGAGACAGTTGTGAGGGTAAGATTTCACAACATCACGACACTGCTCTGCTGCTGCTTTCATCTTTTTCAAGTATTGAGAGAAAACAACAGTGTGATGTCCAGTGTTAACATCTCTGCCTTAGGACTAGAGATTTGCCCTGCCCTGGGCAGTTGGACAACCTTTGATGAAACGATAGCAAAATCGATTTCACATTCCTTTAGAAGGAGATTACCCTTTCTGCTCCCTCTGCAGTGCAGAGTTAGATCGAAGGAATCAATAACCCAAATAATTACACACTGAGTGGCAAAGAGTTCATGTTTCTCATTACTTACAGGTGTTAAAACCGACATGCTCTGCAGGGAAATAATCAGAACACATAATGCACGAAAGATTTAAAGACAGAGGCCACCAAAAGTCACCTGCATGGGCCTGCAGAAGGGGTCTGTCAACCCATAAGTTGCAGCCACAGCCCGGCCCCTCCTGCCTGGAGAATGCATGTCCCTATAAGGGCAACTGCTGGGAATAAATTGCGATTGTGACAGTGCAGAGTGGCAGCAGCTGTGCAGCGTATCCAAAGGGACGCATGGGGCTGAGAGGGGTGAGGAGTCAGGAGGGAAGGGGAGTCAAATGGAGGGAGGTACTGTAGTGGACAGTGTTGGGTTTCAGGAGGCCTTCCAATCTTAGACTCCTGACAGCAGCCTGGAATATGGAGGCTTGGCCTCGGGTTGTGGAGCTGAACACCACCCCCAAGGACAGACAAGGGTGACAGACAAGGGTAATGCTAAACGTTTCCCGTCCAGAACCACAGACCAGGCCACAATTTCAGAATGACCGGTCAGAGAGAAGCTGTGGTCAGTATGCCAGTCAACATGGGTTCCCTGTATATCATATTTATTGCGGGATCCCTGTACTTGATGATACAATGGATTATCATCACAGGGAATATAGGAATTTCGGACCTGAAGGAACTCTTCCGTAAAAAAGGATGAAATTCAAAAGGAGACTAAACCAATGAATGGGGAAAAGCTACAATGAAGCTGCAGAGTGGCTTTCCTTGATTGACTAGGACTTTCCATCAGCTGGTGTCATGCATTAGGACAGCTGACACGCTGTCGCAGAAGAGGCTGAACTCTAGCTTGAATAATCCTCAACTGATCTCCCATCGGAAACTCACCAAAATGAGAATAAGTCACTTGTTCAGACATTAAAAATGTTATCCACTTAAGCGTTGTGTGTGTTTTTTGTGGATTTAAGAGAGAGCAAGTTAAATCCATCATTTTGTATTGGGTGACAACGGTTTAATTATAAACTGGGAAAGATTTTAAATAGTCTCCCTGCCGCTGTCTGTGTCTATCCTCGGCTGGTGTCCCCATAACTGTCACTGTCCCTCTGTACTCTGCCTCCAGCAGTCAGCACCATTTCTGACTAAGCCGCCTCCACAACCGATTTAAGAATCTGCCTGTGCTACTTTGGGTCAGATCATTCTTTATTATTTCAACAGCCTGAATCACAACTGAACTGTTTGTATGATCAAGCCAACAAAGCAATCAAGTACCCCATCAGCACGTTCATTGAACCAATAGACTTACATTGTGTCAGAGTTTCATTCATTAGCAGCACAAACGTATCTTGTGCCCTCAGTGCACCATTTTACAAAAAAACTGCTGGATACTTCACCCAAGTGCCTCTTACCTGCTGTGGCCTGCAAAAGCAGCAGGGAGAGGAGACAGCAGATCGAGACTGTACCCTTCATGATGGCTGCCAGGAGAACTCCGATAGTCAGACAGACTATATATACCAAGGCAGGAAGGTTAAAGGGCACGCAGAGAGGAGAGGCGGGGCAAAGAGAGGGCCGGCCGGTACGGCAGGCTCAGAGCCGTGTGTCTGAGGTGTTGGAGGAGTCATCGCATGCAACAGGGACCCTGTACGTGTGCAAGCAGCTGGCTCTCCTGTTTTAGAGAGGTCGCAGTGTGGGCCTCAGCATCACAGTACACAGAGATCTTTCGGTGTTGAATCACTCACCTTCTCAGTGTCACAAAATTTGTTTTTAAGATTGAAAACGGGGTTTAGTTGCTGGACTACTATATTTTTAAATTTAAGCTTCTATCTGAGCTTTATAGTCGCTTAAATGTGGTATAAATACTCAACTAATTACCTTGTCAAGGAGGTTAGGGTTCATTGGTTTGGAAGTTGGTTTCAGGATCATCAAATTTTGTAGAGGGGTAAGAAGGGGTAATCCATTTTTAGGGGACTGATATTTATGAGTGTGTGCAATTTGGTGCAGATCCAACTAAAAATCAGAATCTAGTGAATTTAAATATGATTTCTTAAGGGAACTGTTGGGCCTTGGTTTGTTTTTCAGCATGATTTGAACAGATTTTCATGGAATGATGGGTCACGGGCGCAGAAAGAACCCATTAAAGTTTGGGGCGGATCCAGGAATATTTGTCTTTCTTTTTCTAACGTTTGCAAGATAGTGGGGTGTTTTTTTTTCCCACCAATTTCTCTGGGGATAATTCATGGATCTATATACTGTATAGTTGGCTGATATCTTTGAGTTTGTGAAATTTGGTGCAGCTTGATTGAATTTAAGGGGATTGCTGGGACTTGGCTATGCGCTAGACTGAGAGCCATTCAAGTTATCATTAAGAAAGTAAATAAATGCATCCATAACCCAAACATTCAGTTAGTTCAATCAAAATGAACAGACTGAAAATAAACAATGCTATCCTACAAATTGATGGTGAAAAAGTAAATCATGAAATACATTATTTATTAGACAGAGGCCTTACAAAGAATGATGATGTTTCAAATGAGTGAAACATGCTTCACAGCCTCCTCTCCACAAACTAAATGTGATTCAAGCGAACGAGGGCGTGGGATTTGCTCGAGCTGTCAAACCCTTGCTCCAGAGGGAAGGCACAATGCTGCCATGTTGGCAAAGTCCTCACCGGAAGACTGTGTATGCAAGCGAGTGAGGGATGAGAGCCGAGGAAAGGGTACGTCTGGAACATAAAGACCCCTGAGTCAACCTAGAATCCCTAACACGGCTGAACACGGGCGGATTACTGCTTTATCACACCCGAGCAGACACACTGTGGTGAACGAAATCTCACAATTCCTCGGGAATCAACATCTCAACTGGAAATTAATCCCCAAATATGGCAGGAGTTTCTTATTCAAGCATGTCCATCCCGAATGACTCAGGAGGTGTGTCCAAACAATACAGCATGTTCCAGCTAAGAAATTTGTCCTTTTCAGTTTTTGCAGCTGTCGTGAGGAAGTATGGAATCACATTTTGATCAATTAGAGCCTGAAACCTCAAACACACACACATAAATAAGGTTTTCTCGTGTTAACTGTTATAGAGCAACTAACAATATTTGAAAAAATGTCGCTGTTTCTTCATAAACGTAGCCTCGACTTATCTAGTTAATGCCATATGACTAAGTTAAGTAAAATATTTTTAAAAAGGAGTTTATGATAGTTTAGCGATCAACCTCTCGTGCTTTCCTCAAAAAGTGGAGATGGAGTGTGGAAATCATCCATAATGAAGGTCGGAGCATTCTAGTGAAGTTAAACCTACAAAAAATGTAGAAAGAGATGAGAGGGAGTGTCAGTAACTGCACAGTCTTCACTATTTTCTCTGATTTTATTCATTTCAACAGTGACAGAGAAAGTTGTAGCACACTTTCCACACCTGATGCACAAACCCAGACCATAAAGCTTCCCCTGAATCTTGAGCTTCCTCAAAAGATACACTGTGAACGGATCATAATAAAATAATCTCTTGACATTATAACTGGTTTACCAGCCATTCAAGAAGGTGGTCTCTTTTATTTTGTGTTTCCCATGTTAATTTCACTGCGCCAGTTTTACCCCCACATTAATCTTTTGCTTCTACTCACCAAATCCTAGTAGGATCATCGTCACATTAATATGTAATCATCATAAGTAGTGCTGTTGTTTGTATAAAGGGAAGAAACAGTAATATAGTTATCTTATGAGCGCAGTGTAAACTGTATGAATATGGTGCAGCGTCCTTTGGTCTTTATCAATGTATTCTAGTGTGGAGCTTTGAATGTCTGTCTACATTCGCTTGTCACAACTATTCTTTCTATGCATGATGTCACTTCTATCCCTAATTGTTACATATCCCACATGTATGTTCCTAAATTAACTCCACAGTTATCATATCGGCGACTGTTGTGGTCTTTTTACTTATGAAACAGCCGGCTCACATCGCTGTGATATATTAAAACTGAGGAATGATCGAGCCTCACTGGAAACCAAACCATTCAATGTATTTCTGAAGAAGTGTGAGGACACACTGTCCACGGCGAACGTTTTTACTGTCACAGAGGAGCTGGACAATCTTAATTTAGCAATGAGCTGCAGAACTGGGGAGGGGGCTTTAAAATCGTGTCCGCCAATCAGGAATAGACACTTGTGCATCAACTGTGCAGCTTCAGTGACAGCCAACCACAACTTCAGCTGGTTATGTCATTATTAGTGATATAATGACATACAAGAAAGAACCAACACTTGATCGGGTCAGAAAAAATTCAAACATAGAAACCAATGTGTATAAAACAAAGTACAAACTTTATTATTCTGTCTTTACAAAGGCACAAGCCTCTTTATCCCCAAAACATTTTCTCTTAAAAAAACAACAACAACAAAAGCTTCTTGATGACCATATGCATTTACAGGTCTAACAAAAAAAATTAAAAGGTACAGAGAACAGAGAAGGAGAGGAGGGAGCTGCAAAATGTGAAGGATACAAGAGATATTGACAACAGGAAAACAGAGACGGCATAACAGATCGCAAAAGAACAAAAATAAAGAGTTGAGGGGCAAATGGGACGAGATGTCGCAGGACCGGACATGGAGGGGAAGGGGGGGGGGGATACACAGCTGTGCGTTTTTTTATTCTTTACCTCAAGAGCTTCAGCTGAGGAGATGCCTCTTTTTACAACATAAAGAGGCGGACTCCAGTATAGTACAGTAAGTGCTTTGTAATCATGACGCCATTTAATGATCCCACGGCCCACAACGCTCATCTGACAATCTGATATGTCCACGTAACATTTCCTAAGACACAGAGAAAAGAGTGCAAAACACAGATGGAGATAAAAACTATTCTGTGATTCAGCAGAAGACGATCAAATGTAGATAACTGTTAAAAAAAAAGAGAAAAGAAAAGGGCTCTACAAAAAGCAGAGCATGCAAACCATTTTTTCAACATCCAGGAATCCCCTGGATACAATAAGTACTGGGAAAATGTCCCATGATTCAATCTGACAGACGCCTCGCTCATTTCAGAGGAGCTGACATCAACATTTCCTTAAAGGGCAGTTCCATGACATAAGTCACAAAAGAGAAGGGGTGATCACTTGAACGCATCATCTGTCAAGCGATTCCACGCTTCCTCTATGCACTGATGCAGGAGATGCAAATAGTGAGTTTGTCACTAAATAGCAGTGATGTGTCAAAAGCCCTCAATGTGACTAATATCTACATATACCAGGTTTAACATTTGAAATTTAACCTGTTGGGGAAAAACCGAGTTTAGTTTTATGGAATGTCAACATTTCTTTGTGGAAATTCTTTTTTCCACACATCTGACAATAATAGTGCACACATAGGGGCCAAAACAGCTTCAAATCTACACACGAATACTACCAGCAGTCAGTATTCACATCAAGTTTGAATACTTAACCGAAAGAATTATCAGGAGCACTTGACTGTAATTAGTATACCAGCAACCTGTCTATTTTTGAGGCAGAAATAATAAAAAAAAACATACATAAGCGAAATAGACAAAAATAACTTGGAATATATATATATAAGCTAACGCACCCTGGGAGTCAAACTTGCCTGTTTGAAAAAGGCAAAGTGACAACCAGAGGGATTCCAGTGGCCACCGAGCGACGCAGATCAAGTGTTCCGACCCCAGGGTTGTGTTAAGGCTGGATTCACACAGTGCCTCGCTGCACTGTGCACCTGCTGTTAGTAAGGCAAGCTGTTGCCTCTCAGCTACGTCTCAATGTCGACCTTTCGGTTCCAGGCAAAACACCACGTTTAAAAAAATAAAGAACTAAGCTGAAACATGTGAATAGTGCAGTACACTAGATCAAGCAAAAGAACTAATGATCTATTAAAGGAAATGCATAGAGCATGTGTGGTCTACCCAGTCGACTCCACAGCACATTCAAACTGTTTCACTGGGCTTTTTCCTCGTGTTTGTAGCATACTCTGCTTTGATAGAACATCTGGACAAGAAGCTACACTGTTAGGGGCTGAATAAAAGCAGCCCTTAAGATTTAGCAAACACGTGATTGTATGTCAGTCATTTGTGTCAGTGTTGTGCACACATACACGTGTGGCTTAATTTCAAGGCAGAAGTGAGTGGCGCTGTTGCAGACTGCCAGAGTCTGGGGAACCACCGACGCCTCTGCTGATTCAAAGACGCTTAAAAAGGGACACACACACACACTCACACCAGTGGAAATCACTACAGAGTGTCCACAGATTAGCTTATTTAACAAGCCAGGTGCTCTTCTATTCAACAAGGGAAGGTGTCAAGAAATGTCAAAGCACTTTCTTTTTTTTTTTTTTATATATCAGGCCATGAGTAAAAAGAAAAACAAGCCAAATACACATGTGGGATTACTAGGAACCCAGCCCAGTAAAAAAAAAGGTAACAGACAAACAAAAAGAACGAATAGAGTTGTGAACCATAAGTGCACTCTCTCCTCCCGAGCTTATTTCATTTCCTGTGAGCACCAAATCACCCTTGACGACAGCTTTGTAATTCCTGCCAACGTGGTGCCTTTTGTTTTTGTGTGTGTTTTTCCAGTACAATCGCTTTAACGTGCTGGTTGTTGGAGCCTCAGAGAAACAAAACATGAGAAAAGTAGACTTCACAAGAGTAACGTGACCTAATGTTTCATCTAGAAGCCCCGGGAACATGTGAAGTTGAGACTGTCTTGTGAGTTCAGTGCCTCTTCGAACAGCTCAGATGGGTTGGGATGAGACAGATAATTAAAAGGGTGTCAGTCTTTACAACATGCTCTGGTGTCGGGTGGCGAAGACGCCAAACGGCTGTTTTGCGGGTCAGTCATGGGGCTTCAGCACCAAATAAAGGACGACAGCCCCGGTGGTTAATGGAGCCATTTCGCAGACATTCGAAAAATCTCATATCCCGTGTGACAGAGCATTTATGGATCAGTCAGTGAAATGGTTGCTATCGTAACCTTTCTACAGATTAATGAACAGATATGAGTGAGATAGCAGGGGCCTAGAGATAAGCAGAGAACAGATGCAGAAGAGGCTGCATGTATGAGTGTCTAAGTGTAAACCTATTTGGGCTGCCTATCACGGTACAACATGTTAACAGTGCGTAGTAATAGGAGGAAAGAAAAAATAAAAGACGAGTGCTTCAATCTGTCTACCAGCCCTATTAATGTCCACTGAACAAGAGAGCTGTGGGTTTGAAGCCTCCCGTAGCCCTGGTCTGCTTGGGCCTTTTCTGTGTTTGCTTGTACGGCTTGAGAGAAATCGGGTGATGAACTCAGGGCAGCGAGCAGTCGTCCGGCCCGTCACTGTTCGAGGCCGTGTCTGATCCCGCCGCGTCGGAGAGTACGCGACCTGAAGTGACGATGACTGCCCTTCGCTGCTCTTCCTCGCCGACAGAACCCTTCCCCTGGGTGCCCTCGATGTGCTGGATTGCCTGGAGAGAGGCGGAGGGAGATGAGAGATTTGAGTGACAACAGCACCCTCTAGTGTTCAGAGCTACAAAAACCATTCCACCAAGAAATCCTTCTGACCTCCTTCCATTTTGGTCTTACTTGAACAATGGTGTCCAGGTTCTGTCGAGATGTGGACACTGTGTTGATGACCGATGCAGGGCCCATGGTTACCACGGTGACATGATGGGGTTGGGGAGTTTGGACCGGTGCGGGGACGATGACCGTGGCATGGTGTGTGGGTGCAGGAGGGGTCGCCGGCGCCAACATCTGGAGGAAAGAATCTATTATTATAATACCTTAGTCTTCGGAAGATAGGCCTTTTAAATTATCTGCATACATGAGCAGATAGCTGTTACTAGTGATTCACCAAAATGTTGTCTGGACCTAAAACACCAGATAAAAGAAACTGGTCGTACTTTGATGTACAGCGAACAGAAGATGGCAGTCTCTTATTTTTGAAGGCAACATGATGCTTTTGTTTCACTGTATCCCTTCGTAAAATTTAGAGAAGATTGCTTAATTTTCATGAACTTGTCATGATAATAGTGCATGAGATATATTTGAATGAAATTGTATTATATTCCCAGGAATTGTGTGAGGCAACTTCCATCAAATATTACCGATATTGATTTGAGGACATATATCTCAGCTCTGCTTGGGGAGTTACAAAGTGTCACATGACTAATCCAGTGCGTATCAACCATCAAATCGTCTTTCACTATCAGCGCCCGGCTGCCACCAGCTGTGGAGGGGCAGCCTGTGCATGCAGATTGATTCGGCATCATGTTCAGTTCAGTTAGCCCGGCAGAAAAAGGATACTGTGGCTGTCGGTGACACGAGACGGGATGAAAGATGTGCGAGCTGCTCCTTTAAAACACACTGTAAATGTGTCTGAGCTGTTGACAGCTTGTGTGAGTGTGTCAGTATGAAATCTATGTTATGATGATATGATATGTCCATAAAATATTATGGCTACACACACAGGAGAGGGAGGTGACTTAGGTTGCAGCCACTTGATGAATTAAGAATAATGAGCCCTCAACAAAATAAAATAAACCAAATATCGAAATATGCTGGGGAAAAGTATCTACGTTTGGGGAAATTAAAAAAGGAAAGTGACATCAGAAGACAAAAACATAATTCTATATATTGGGTGATGAGATAGAAGATCAAATAAAAATCCAATTTATATGAGATAGAGTAATCTAATCTAAACTAAAATTAGTATTAAACTATGTCAAATCGGTTAAAATTTGTTAGAACATTTAAGCAGACACGGATCCTTATTATATTATAAATAATCTAAAAGAATCTCTTTAAGCATGGATCAGGTGCACTGGACTCTGGGAAGTTTCCCAATTACAAAAAATAGAAATGTATCAGCAGAGGGATAATTCTCAAAAGGTTTCCGCTGTTTAAGTTTGAGTCAGAATCATATGAAAAGGTTTCCAACCTGTGGGCTGTGGGCTGGAGTGAGGTCCCTCTCCAGCTGCTTGTGCTGATGAACGAGGCTCTGTGTTTGGGCCTGCTGCTCCTGGACCTGCTGGGCGATCGCCTTAAGTGTCTCTGGGTACATCTGTTCATCCAGGGAACGCATCTGACAAACAGAGCGGGAGATAAAAGGTTCACTTGCATGTCCCAAAACAATATCCAGCTTTGTCTGGATTCACAGTAGTTTCAGTTTTTATTATTATTTTTTTTATTACGTTACAAGTCATCCCTTACTTGATCTTCCAGCAACATCCGGACTGACCGCTCTTTCTCCAGCTGCTGCCGCAGCTCGATCATCTCCCTCCTCAAGTCCTCCGTCTTCTCCTCCTCCAGGATGTCTGGCGAGCCGATCCCTTCATCCTTCTCCTCTGCACGCCTCCTCTTTGGGGAAGAACCACTTAACTCCTGGGGAGAGCGATGAGAGTAATCGTTGTGAGATGAATACAAAAAACCTGCTGTGCAAGGAGACTGAAAAGCCTGGAAACAGCTTTGTAAACAATTCAAGGTTTGGCACGGCGATGCTTTACTTGTATGATTCGCTTGAGCTGACTGTTCTGCTGCAATAGCCGCGTCTTCTCCTGCTCCAAAGTGAAAATGTAGTCTGCTGTCTGCTGCAGGATGGCAGCCTGGCAGGAAAGAGAAGAGGACTTATGTCACAGGCCTGTGATGGAGGTGAGGTGAGACCCGAACGGCAACATCTAACTCATCATCCAATTCAGGTCTGCCTTTGTGACTCACCTTGCTGAGCTTCTCTCCATCACTGTGTGGGATGAGTGTTTTAAGTGACTGGAAGCCAGCGTTGATGCTCTGCATACGCCGACGCTCGTTGCTGTTGGCGATCTCTCTGCGGATTCGCCTCTCTTGGTCCCGGGCTGTTTCTGGGGTCAGAGGAATGTTGGCGAGACTGGGGAAGGAGGGAGAATGACGAGGCACAGTTAGACATAAAGCCACCAAGACCCAACAGTCCCCTTAAATTCAATGAAGCTGCACTAAATTTCACACGCTCATAGATATCAGTTCCCAAAAGGACCCGGAATCCTTGAATTACTACCTGGAAAAAGGAAAATATTGAAAATAATGTGGGGGGTGGGGGGGAGAAGATAAACATTCCTGCATCTGCACCAGAATGTAATGGGTTCCTCCCTGATCCAAACCGCACCATTCCACCAAGGTTTGTGGAAATCTGTTCCGTTGTTTTTATGTTATATTGCTCACAAACAAACCAACAAACAGACAGACAGGGGTGAAAACATAACCTCCTTCTCTAATCCAAAGATAAAAACAATTAACCACTTAATAAAAAGGTTCAGTTCGTTATTGTTGTGGTCGATTGTGTATCTTACTTTTAATTTTTTTTTAAATCAACCAAAATGTCCTCACTTTGTCTCTTTCCCTGCGAATACATTTAGTAGTTCCCTTCACTTCTCAGAATCATCACAGTCAACCCCCAGTGGATGCGTTTGAAAGTTGTTGCTTTCCAAAGCCGAGTAGACGGAGATAAATATTAGTAGCGAAGTTGGCAAACAAATTCTAAGCACTGGCCTGCATGTCAACCTAATCCTCCCCGACTGGAAAATGCACCGTCTGCAAGGCTGCTGTCATCGGACATCTTAGCGTTTTTTTGCCTTCCAGTTTGAAGTACTTTACAGTATACCCAAGAAATAATCCCCCCCCACAAAAAAACCCAATTGATGTCACAGTGAGGTAAACATGACAGCCTCTTGTTGGGGGGAAAAGTGCACATCTCAAAAGGCTACATTTGCTGCACATTTAGTCAGTAAGGGATATGTATCGTTTATGCTTTGAATGATACAGAAAAAGATCGGCAACATCTGGTATTTACAGCACGTTTGTCGACCAATAAATCCTCCATCATGTGCATCATCATGCTTGCATCCTGCAAAGGTAACTGCAGAAAGGCCCATGTTGGTCTCCTTCCACACTTCTAATGGGTCCTTGAACATGAAGACTTGGAACTGCACTGATTATGTGGCATGATGTTTTGAAAGAAGGTGTTAAAATGTAAAATGATTGCATATATACTTGGGAGGGTGACCAAATTTGCTCCTGCTAAAATCAGTACCTTTCACAATATACCTGTTATGTGCCACATGTGCTAAAAAGGCATCAGGTGGCTCTGCTGTTAACTCCATGTGACCGTTAATTAGAACAGCAAGTCGATAGTTAATATTACCACCCTCAAACTGTGAGGAAAAGCCACTATTTACTATACACCGAGCGGAAATTCAAGACGAGCTTCCTTTGACATCCTTTGTATCGAGCTCAGTATCTCTGGGACCCTCTCCGGCCAAAGCTCTTATCTGTACTGACTCAGCTGCCACAGTACAAACACTGGGAACAATTGTGCAGACACAGATGAGAGGGAAGTGTGTGCATGTGTGTGTGTGTGTGTGTGTCTGGACACACACGGTCAGACAAATACACACCGACGCTGCAGCGGCACATTCAGCAAACCCATCCACTGCCAAAACATCCAAACATGACCAACCCGGACTCACCATATCACACAAACACAAACCAGTACAGAGGAACAGGCCGGGTCCCAGTGAGGGGTGGGCTAAAGCTTTAAACAAGAGTTGAACAACGAGCCATCAGAACAGAGCTGAACTTATTGGTGAATTGATTTATTCAGAAACTTAGAAACTACATTTTCAATCCAAAATGGCAAATATTTAATGGGCACCCATCATCTCCACTGTGGGAAGCAGCTTCCTCTTGCCTTAAATTGTTGTATATTTGATATTTAATAATAATCTTGGGTAAGTTTCACCATTTTGTGACATTTTATGGCTTAAATTATAAATCAGCATATTAAGCAATAGTAAAGATCATCATTTAGTTATGGGAATGGGAGTATAATGCAGGCTACCTGGTCGTTTTCTTAATAATTGATTAGTAAATACAATATTAACACAAATGAAAAGTAACATTTATGGTGTAATTATAAGAGAAGTCCAGATGAATCATAGAGGAAGTGGCACATTCAGAGCATCAGGAAAAAGAAGAAGCTATATTTTTAATGCAATTTCTGTTCCAATTACTTTTCTTTCAAGTTTAATAAAGATTTAAAGTAAATGATCATGTTATCATTTATTTATGGGAATGGAAGTATAATGCAAGCAATCTGGTTACATTCTTACTAATTGATAAAATATTAAGAGAAATACAAATGTACGTTTTTGTTATTTAGACACATTCAGATTCACTATATGGGATGTGGTGCATTCAGGACATAAGGGGAAAAAAACGATTTGAAGTCCAGGCTTATTTTATCATTTCGTTCTGGGAAAGGAAACGAAAACTGCGAAATTTAAATGCAATTTCTGTCCCATAGTATTTAAAAGATATGAAGTCAATTCTTATGTCGTAAAGCAAGGATTTCAAAAAATAAACAAATAAAATAAAAAGAGGGGAGGGACTACATTTCCCAGACTGCCAGCGTCACTACCACCAGCAGCAGATCCCTCCGCCTCCCTCTCCAAACAGGGCTGCGGACGTATATACGAGGCCTTCAGCGGACACACACATACACACCCCCTTATTAATAACACCGCCATTAATTATCCTTCCTCTACACCAAAGCTAAAATGTCCCTTCACCGGACACACGGGGGGGGATGTGTTTTTAAAAGCCCCCCAAAACGAGCTCCCCCCGTCGGCCACCACAGCGCCCGACCCCGCCGCCGTGCTCCGGAGCAGCCAGACTCTCCTCCGTGTCCTCCGCCATTACAACAATGCGGCAGGCAGCATGGCAGCGGTGCGGGGCGAAAAGACGCAGTGGAGGCGCGATCCAGACGCACAGAAACACCAGTAAAACCAGCGCCGCGTCGAGTGGGGGGGCCGATGTTTAGATACAATGTGGTTTCCACGTTAGCAGCGATCGAAAAGAAAGTGCGGTGCACGGCAAACCCCCCCCATCGCATTTAGCTCGAGCCCCAAAGCATGGCCGCACTACCCACAATAACTTCGGATCGCTCGGAGCCATATCGCGCAGCCCCCCCGCGACGTTGCGCGTCCGAAATAGACCCTTTCGCACCGTGTGACACGCGCTCGTGTTACATGTGCCTTGCGTACGCGGCCCACGGCGCCCGTGGGTGACACAAGGGGGAGAATCTGAGGACAAACGGGGCAGGGGATGCGCCGTGGAGCGGAGGAGCAGCGTGGTGCGCACGGAACCACGTGGTTTGTGTTTGCTAGCCACAAAATGCATCGATTTCGCGGCCGATCGTGCGAAATAACCCCGCGGAGGAAATGCGGGGGTCCGAGCCGGAGCCCGCACATGGTCCGCCGCAGTCTAACCCCGGTGGCTGGGTGATAATAAGCGCCCGCAGCTCCCCCGTGAGTGGGTCGTGTACACAATAACAGATCGCATCAAGCGTGTTGCCTCGGCAGCGTCTCTTAAGTGCGTGTACTCCGAGCAGATGACTTGATAATAACACAAATACACACGGCACGCGGCGTGGGCACGTACGCACCTGCAGAGACCCCCGATCACTTCTTTCTCCGTTTTCCTGAAATGTTGCAGGGAGGGCACCTTCTGAGCTGGTACCATGAAATACTCCATGCTCGCCTCTCGCCAGTTTGGTCCCCCCCTCTCCTCACGCAAAAAAAAAAAAAAAAAATAGCAAACAGTCTCTGTACAATAAAAGACAAATGATGGGGAGACGGGGCGGAAAAAATCCCGGGATCCAACGCGGGTTAAATCCTCGGAGCAGATGTGGACCCCTCGTCTGCGTAATGTAGTAGTTTGAGGCTGCTGAGAGTTGTAATGTTACTCGACTTCCAGCTGATGGGGTTCCCTCGTTGTGTGTGGTGCGCTACCTCTCTCTCTCCCTCTCTCTCTCTCTCCCTCCCTCCCCTCTGCTTTCTCCCTCTGCATGGCCGTGTGTGTGTGTGTGTGTGTGCAGCTGATCGGATGGCTTTCAAGGCGGGAAACAGCTGGTAGGAGTCACACACACACGCACACGCACGCACACACACTGCACTACCAAAAGCCTCCTTCCGCAGAGACGGGGGACTGCATGTAAACAAAGGACTATTTTGCGTCGACGACAAAGCGCACATGTTCGACTTTAACGTGAGCAACAGCAAAACATGAACAGTGAATTCATCATTACAATACACTAAACTGTTACATTAAATAAACACACCTATTATCACGCTGTAAAATAAAATAAAAAATATATTTTTATTATAAAGCAATTCTGCGCATAATCAGGATAATTACAATAGTGATTACATCATGTAAGATGTGAGAATCATTCATAAAAACCACTTCTTTCCGCTGTAATTAAAATGTGCATTGCATCTTTCGATGTTGTGTCGAATAAAGGGGCGGATACTCCAACAGCTGCGATAAGCGAACAAGAGGGATCAGCTGACGGGTTGGCAGAGCTGCACAGCAACAGCGCACCAGGGAGGGCTTTTAGGGACACACACACACACACACACACACACACACACACACACACACACACACACACACACACACACACACTCTCTCTCTCTCTCTCTCTCTCTCTCACACACACGCACGCACTCAGCTCACCATTTTGGGTGTAACAGAGCCAGCCTACTACAGGAGGATGAGATGCTGTGGACAGAATTGCAATTGGTTTCATCTCGAAGTGCTCATCAGTTGTTCGGCCTCATTGGAGCAGCTACAAGTTGCCAAGCATTTTACCCGATCACATCTCTGCCTGGTCCTCAGCTGTTCACAGCAATCAGCTGCATAACGTTGAAACCACGTCAGACATGTATTTGAAATGTAATGAACGATATTATTCAAGTCGCAAATATTATTTTCAGTACAATATCAATGGTTCAATCGGTTCACTGTACATATTCTCACACTGTACATATTTTTCCTGTCTCTATATTGCACATATTAGTTTAATTCCATTCATAATTTTCTATATTTTGATATTCCTTACACTAAACTATTGCATGTTACTCATTACTTACTGACGTCTTTTTGACTCTTGCTGCTGTAATACTGCAAATCTCCCCATTGTGGGTCTAATAAAGGACTTATTATCTGATCTTATCTTATGTATAAGAATGAACACACACACCGACCTAGTCTGTGGAATTACAAAGGAAGATAAAATATGCAATGTGACATAGAATATAAGAATCTGCTGCATATTTGATGATATTGCCAGTTTAAATTGTCACTAATATTTTCATTCAATTCAGATTTTATTTGTGTGGTGCCAAATCATAACATGTACGATACATATATGATAAAATACATTGTGTTATGATACACAAGATATTTTAAATAGTGAGGTTGAGATCTTAAAAAAATATCGAGGAACCCAACAGTTCCCACAACGAGCAAGCATTTAGCAACTTTGAACAGAGAAAACTCTCTCTTAAGAAACATCTGGTTGAACCAGACTCATTGTTTGTTGACATCTGCCTCGACAGGTTGGTTGTTTTACTCTACGTTGAAATATTTTTCAGCCAATTAAAACTGAGGATTATACTTTAATTTCATGGACATAAATCTTAAAGTCTTAATATTGCAGCCGAGACAATGATACGAGTTTTCTGTCCAACCAAAACAGCTGAGATTAATATGAATACTGTAGTCCTACATGTAAAACTGGACCCTGTCACTGCTCATCATAATAAAAGGTATAAAGTATATTCAATTCATCCATGAACCTGCAGAAGAGAAATTCAATAAATAAAATGCAATCCTGAGCTGTTGATATATGTTTTAATAAACATGGGCCTACAATACCACATGTTGCTCTTACTTACATAAAACAGAACAGAAAAAACTCACGGCAATGACAATGATGCAAAACTGAACCCAAAACCCAAATATGTTAAATTACTTAATAAAAATTACTTAGAGATTATTTGATCATCAGAATTATGCAATACATTTTTATTTTGATGGATTATTCGACTGATCGGCTGATCTGTCAAATCCACTTGAGTTTATTGTATTTCACTTCATAGCCTGTCCTTTACCTTTAGAGTTCATTATTGAACTTTTGGCTCGGTTGACAACTTTAGATGTTCTGCATTGTTGTAGATGAATTTATCTCACAGACTGTAAAGTTGTTAAAACAATAGTACTACAACATGAAGGCATCTGTGTTAATAAACCCAATAACAGGCTTATAATTAAGTATTTCTACATGTGTTGCTTGTATTAAACTAAAAGGTCTCAAAACTTCTCTGACCTTTTACGTCCTTTAGGAGGGCTACAGGTGCAGTTTAGCTGCTTGTGAATATATGCACATGTTTTAGGAAATAGTGCAAATCAGAATCAGAAATACTATATTGATCCAAGGGGGAAATTGTGTGAGTGAATGGATTTTATTCAAATTATCTCATTATAATGCTGACATTTTTTATTTATTGTTTTGTTTGATTTGTCTTTACCACATATAGCTGCAAGTGTCCTTCTAAATTAATTAATTTATGGACGTGTATATAAACATTGGTATTACAATAAAATCAGTGGTTGGCTGAACATTTAATGATCTAAAACTTGATGATAATAACTTCATTTGAATAGAACAAACAGCTATTACAAAGTTCACAAAGAGGAAAAATAAAAACAAGAATACAAAACATCAAAGACAACATGCAAAACATACAATTGAAAAAAAAAACAGCGATGACAACATCTAAAATCAAGGACAGCAAATAAAATACTACAAAATATTTTAAAATCAACTACAAAAGGAGAAAAGAAACACAGTAATAGCTAAAAACAATGAAGTAAAAAAGTACGTTTTTGAGAGATGATTTAAAATCAGACAGTGAAGTTTCAAGTCTAAGTTCCTCAGGTAAACCACTCCATAAAGGTTTGAGGCCCTGACATCGAAGGCAGGTGTTGTTTCTCAATGACAACCCGTTGAGGCAGAGGTGTGTGGCCACGCAGCAGAGAAGTCTACAAACCCCTGGAGGGTAAAACAATCTGCAGGGACAGAAAGTGTAGAGCAGAACGGGCGGTAAAACCTTCAAGAAGGCCTGTTGGTGGAGGGGAGCTGAGGCACCGAGATGGCCAGAGGACAGAGGGAGAGAGAGAGAGGGAGAGAGAGAGAGAGAGAGAGAGAGAGAGAGAGAGAGAGAGAGAGAGAGAGAGAGAGAGAGAGAGAGAGAGAGTGGGAGAGTGGGAGAGTTTGGAGAGGAGCCGGGGACGGCCCATGGTGGATGATGGGCGGAGCAGTAAGCATGCGCTGAGCTGGCAGACTCTGGGCTGGTCCTGACGGGCTGGCTGGCTGGGCTCCGGACGGCTGTCTGTGCGCCTCAGACGGTCGTGGGGGAGACTACCATCAACGCTCAGCGCCTCCCGGAGCGCTCAGAGGAGGGGGGGAGAAAGACGCTGGAGAGACACGGGGGATAACTGCGAGGAGAAAAAATTAACAAAGCAAACAGCTCCACCTCGGCATCTGGAGAAAAACGCACCGAGGAAGAAGAAGGAGAAGAAGAAGGAGACGATCCTCCTCCCTTTACCCCCACACCCCGTCGCCAACCCGCCCTATCCACCCTGCTCCGTGTGCCACCCCTGGGGTCTGCGCTGCGGGAGAACCACGGGCACCCTTAGGAACCCCCACTCTGACCAGCGTTGCCATTAAGCGATGCGCATAGAATTTAGGAGGAGATCACCTCTGCGCGTTTGATGCAACCAGCGGCTCTTGGTTTTTCCACAGTGGGAACAGTTCAGACTCCGGATCTGGGTGTTTACACTTTTTTTGACGGCTTTCCCAGTGGAACGATAACATGCAGCATAGATCGCCCCACGGTTACGCACAAGGCTGTCACTCCATAGATTAGTGTTTATTCACCCAACCAGCTGTCACATAAGCTGCGTTCGAGACCCTTTTTTCCCATGCTTAGAAATAATCCTGACAATGGTCTGGGAACGGACCGCCTCTCCAGACACCTGGTAATATCTTCCCAAGACGTGACACACACCGACATCTCGTCTAAAACAGCGAAACACTGACGAGGAGTCACTTGACGCCGACGCCTGTTTGAGCCACGGGACTTTGCGTGCGAAGTTTGCACCCGGGAAGAGGGAGACCGAGTCGGGGATATCTCGGCTGTATCCGCGGCGTTTCCCCCTCCCTGCAAGGTAAGAGCCCTCGCCTTGCATGTCAGTCCTGCGTAATGTGCGTGTTGTCATGTGTGTCCACGTCGGTGTGAGTGCGCTACACCGATGTGAAAAAAATCGCTCGAGTTCAAACTGGGCAGTGACCTATTTTCAGAGACTCTCCAGCGGTGCGCGGATATCCTGCAGCCGGGAGACCGCGCACTGGTGCCACTCGAGGCCGGTTCGTGGCGGACGTGCCTCTACCGGCGTTTGTGCCATTTACGCAGACACCTTGTCAGTAACCCCTGGATCCACTGTTAACGAGCATCTCCCTCCTCAGCGTTGAAAGGCCTTCTTTTTTTTTTTTAGAGGTGCAGCACAAACCATGTCCTTTATATACGTACATCAGAGCTCAGCCAGCTGTTGTGCAAGATGCAGGCTTGCATTGAGCTCTCTGACGCTCTGTCACAACATCTGATAAAGAGTTCAACGTCTAGTGAGTGCTGACAGCCACTTCAACCAGTGGTGCATCTGTAAATAAAACGGTGGGTGAGCTGTGACCTCCACTGAAACCTGTGGTCATTCTCAGATTCATGATACATTTTCCCCATGAAAGAATACATATGCAATCACTTCATGTCACCAAGAGGGTGCACTGAGTTCTTCTGAGTTCATGCTCACAGCAGCTGGTACTTGAACGCAACATGAGTTAATTGTGCTTAAAGCCCTTTGTCCGCTCCACACATGGGTGATGGATGAAACCCGTGACATCTTTGCCGTGTTATCATCTCGGTTTGCACCAATTCCAACTTGGTGGAGGCCACTGCATGAAGTGCAGGGGGCAAGGATGAACACAGGCAGAGAGGCCTAGATAAAGAGCTATTTTCCTCCAATTAAGCAATTCCACTGTCCCCAAGCCTAATTGTGTGCACACTGGGACTGGGTTTGGGATGGACCTTCTCCCGATTGGCTGCCTCCCATGGGTTCATTGTTCCAGAGGATGCCACGGGAAAGAGCTGAGCCCTGCCAAGGCAGACCTAACAAGCCCCGTGCTGGAGTGGAATAAGGCCTGATCATTAAAAAGCATTAGTCCACAATGCAGATCGAGGCACACTCAGGGGGCTGCAGTTGTATTTTGGAGTAGAATGGCCGTATTTTTCCAAGGCGGCTGTAAGTGTTGGTATAATACTGTGCTATTGCATGAAGGAAACTTATACAAGATGGCACATGAGACCTAAGGAGGTCTGGCTATGGGCCCACTGGACCTCAGTGAAAGGGGCCGCAGAGGCGCTCTGCAGAGGGAGGACTTCCTCTTCCCCCTTTTCTCCCTCCCTATTCCAGGCCTCTACTATTTAATCCATAACCCCTCACTGAACTGTGAGCACAGGTGCTCCTCACATCCACAGTCTGCTCAGTGCATTGTTTATCCAATCAGCTGATGATCAGTTTAGCCACAGCTATAACATCCTTGTGGGAAAAAAAGGACAGGGGACGTTGGCAAGCTGGTAATTTAGGCAACGCCTCTCTCACAGGACACCTGGTCACCGCTTCACCATCAAGCCAGATGTGGTCCGGCCGTGCATCCCTGTGGTGGCGTTCCACACTCACAGGATGTGTGTGTTTGTGTGGGCAGCCTTTTTTCGCTGTACATTTTCTCATCCTGACTGCAAGCTTGGCCAAACGTAGATACTAAGGCAGCTGCATGGGAGCAACAACTTGCACAGTTTCGGTCATAGAAACTGGTTTGACACAAATTGGCTTCACAGTCTCAGCCAGTCTCTGAAATCAAATCATGGGTGTGGTTGTCACCCCACACACACACACACACACAACTTTTCCCCTGTGTTGAGATTTTGCCCCTTACCACAACTGTGTGACATCATACCCCTGAGGTCCCAAACTGCGAGGGAAAGGCAGCTGCTTTATGGTGGAAAAGGTGGACCCTAATAGCATATTCCTGCGTCAGAGTGCAACCACGAGGCCTGTGGTAGAGGGATGGTGGGAACCCACACTGCACTTGCACTTAATGCCTTAAACCGGAGCAATAAAAGCGCACCTCATTTGATATAAAGAGTCGCCAAGAAAGTCATCGGAAATCAAAAGGTGACGAGAGGAAGATTTGGTTTTCGCACGGTGTTGTCGACCTGGTGTGACGCACTAAAATATGCTTGCCACTGGGAAACTTAAAAGTCTTTGGCCGCTACAAGTGGGTGGAATATAAGTGGCACAAACTACACTGAGGGAGAGTGTTTGAATTAATATCACAGTGGGGTTTCATAGCTGCTGGGGATTACCATCAAACTGAAATGCAACTCAGCAGCAGGGGAGGGAGGATTACAGTGGTCAGTGAATGAGGCGGCATGCAGTGAAAACGGGGCACCTGATGCACACTTGCATTCATTCCCACAGAGCCACTTTATTTCACCGTGACAGATATGTCCTATTCTCGTTGCTACATTTGTAGATAATGAATGCTAATCAGATGAACAGCTTTTTCATCCATGCATTATGGGGCTCAACGGATGAAGTACAGCCACTATTCGGGCATTTCTCTGACGTGCTTAATGGAGTCGCACATCAGAGCTCTTGGCCTTTGGGAAATGTCACAGGAGATGCACGACAAACCCAGATGAATCCATGTGGCTCTTCAGTGAAACGAGGCAGAGAGAGGATGCCATTTAAAATGTGGCGTTCATCATTAGTAGATAAAGAAGAAGCTATGATGAGTCACAATATATATTATCTACAATATCATGTATTCTTGTGCCACAACAGCAACACATTTCTATCATTCAGGCTTCCAATCCACCTGTTATTGCTATGATTCACAGCTTAAATCAAGTTATTGACAAACCCTTAATTATTTTTGCAGCAGATGATGGCTGCTCATGATACCAACACAATCATATGAGGATGTCAAATGGTTTGCTCAGATACCGTGATTCAAATATTATAATCTGGCGCTGTACATTTCTTTCACGAACTCTCTTATTACTAATCATTGCCATGTCATTCAGTGGAGGTGTTGAGCCATGCTTCGGTGCATTACAGTGTGATACGTCCATGCCGGGTGATGGCCAGGTTCCTGGACCTGTACATTAAGAATAGACAAAGCGGATGCAGAGCTTGACTCACACTAACTTGCAAACTGAAAGAGACCAGCGCATACCGCTTCGCTCCCTGGCTGGCTGGGCTCACGGACCGTGCATTTTTCTCCAGTTAAACTGTAACCACTAATCACCTCACGGCCTCACTGTTTCCTCCTGGAGCAGACCATTCCTGGATCCCCAGGGTGTTTTAAAATGGCCCCCCTCGGGGGCACATGGTCTACCATTTGTCAAAATCACCTGCGTGGGACATCCCAAATGGACGCATTGCGCTCTTTCTGAGAGAATCCGCCACGGTGGAGTTGAGGGGTCAGTTCCTCTGCTGCAAGTCTGCAGGCCTGCATTTCCAAAATAAACACAGACAACTCAGTGCCTCACTCCAGCTACCCCACCCTGCCTCTTCTCATTCTCTCTAATGCTACTTCTGCGCTCCCTGCTCAGTGCTCGTATCGTGAGAGAAATTCAGCTCGCAGAGGCCCTCAGACGAAACGCAGACCATGTCTAGGGCAGGGCACACTTGATGAGGAAAAGTTAAAGAAGAAATATGGGGAATAAAGCCAAGACATGAAACACTAACAGTAATGTAACGGAGCTGGCAGAGTGCGAGTGGGGGGAAGGAGGGGTGTGGTGTGTAGGGGGGGTTGGAGGAAAACCATTATGGGTTAGTTTCCATCAACATACTTAATATTTAACTAATGGGTGATAGTAAACGTGCATCTAGCCGGAGCTTCTTTAGTTAAGTGGGAGTTCAGTTCAGGAAGCTGAGAGTCGTACGTAATATGACGAGAGACACAGCTGGTTTGTATTATTATTTACTCGCTGGGCCAACACCCTGGATTCTCTAGTATAACCTCAGCAGCACGCCGGCCGCTCAGTGTGACTGAGGTATGTATGTGTGTGTTTGCTGTTTTGAAGAGAATAAGAAACGAGGGAGTGGGACTAGAGGGGCTCTGCCTGGAAGTACGGGTGAGGAATGACACACTGGGAAGGGAGAGACATGCAGGGGAGAGGAATTGATGCCGTGTTTTTTTGTATCTGTAGAGAATGGGGATGGGGGAGAGATGGGCGAGGCATTTCTGAGACTCAAAAAAGGCTCTCATGTCTGGGCCTGGGCCTGGCTCTCTGTCTGGGCACATCCAGTCCTGTCAGCGAGCTTCCAGACTTTGCCCCCTTTACCCCCTCCTCCCTCCATCCCTAAACTCCCTGGGACTCCATCTCCTCCACTCTCCTGCCCCCCCCTTCTGCTTTTGTCCTCTCTCTCTCTCTCTCTCTCTCTTCGTCGCCCACTTTCCACGAGCCCCCCCAGCTGCATAGGCGACGCACACATTATATAAGAGATTCTCCATCTCACACATGCGGTAAAAGAGAAAAAAGTTTGGCCTCTAAGTGTTTACCTGCTCTGTGGTGTTGTGGAGATGTTGCCAACACTAATTTATTTCACATGTAGCCTGGCGGTTTCTCGTATGAGGGAGCCTTATGTAATTTGGAAATGTTTTAAGTTTGAGGTTTTGTGAAATAAAGACGGACCTCAGATGCCCAAACACCCTCTTTGTTTTTATCGTCTGCTAAAAGTTGTAATAATTGACTTTCAGCGGCCATCTTGAATAATCGCCCGTCACTATTTTAACACGGCCTGTCTCTTTCTTTTACTACGTCCAATAGCTTTTTAGCGCCGTTGCTCCTTGTTAGCTCGGGCTTCCATAAATGGCGTTGTCGGTCACAGTGAGCTCGGCCATTCCTTAATTGAATCTAAATGTCAGCATTGATTCAGGACAGCAGAGTGTAAGAGCATGAATATTGGCCTGACCTTAAACACTAATTGAGATCCTCTCCCTGGCTCATTCATTCCACGGCAGCTGATACACTGTGTGATTGTCCGCAGCACATTTATTAGCTCTCGCCGTTCAGCGTCACTCGGCCAAATGAAAAGGAGGAATCAGCGCCAGATTCCCCGGACGCTCGCTTCCAACAGATCGCACAAATGGGACGTGCCAACAAATTTAATTCGGGAGTTCAGCGCTACTCCATTTTACAGCATTATGCTCAACTCTGATGCCATCCCAGTCGCCCTCCATCTGTCCCGATGCATCTGTCGCTCTCTGCAAAAAGATGGAAGCTGTAGGGTGGAGCCTGTCACTTAGTTGAGCTAGAACACAGAAATACAGAGGGGAAACGAGGGAGGGAGATAAAGGAGGAAAGAAAAAGAGCAGAGGGAAAAGACTGTCATATTGACCTTGTCTTATTGCCAGCCGTGGTGGGAGGGGAGGGGAAGCGGGGCAGAGGGAAAACCGGTGTTCCCAGTGAGGAGAAGAGAAGACGGGCGCTGCCGGTAGGTTGGCACAGCCTCAGTGAGAATAAGACAACACAAGCTGCGTGTGTACGTGATCACCGTCGAGGGAGGCAGAAGGGTTAAAATGGAGGTATAGCAGACAGTAAGGGATGAGGGGGGGGGGGCACGCCCAAATTTAAAGAAGCAAGACCTCCTCCTGCTTCTGTGTTTGCCCCCAACACAAACACACACACACACCCACACACACACACACATCACGTCACGTCACTTCATCTGCTAATTGCTCTCTGCTGTTTTGTACTTCTCCCTCTTCCTGTTTTCGTCTCCTTCCAATATGCTTTGGTTTTGGAAGCTGAGCCACTGCCCTGTTCCGCCTCTCGCTGCATAAACACACACACACACACATACAGACTCACATGCTCTCAGGCACACACTAACGGAGACACTCGTTGTCTCCGCACATCTGGCACTGTGTCCCCCCCCACCCACCCCTGCAGCATTGCTGGTGCATAGGTGTCACCCAGCCCTCTCCAGGGACAGGGAGCGGCCATCCAGGAATTTCGACATGTCCGAAAACGCCACACAGCGATAAAGAGAACACCCACCACCCCATTCCACCCCACCCCACGCCTTACCCCCCGGCCTGCAGAAGCCGTGTTGCATAAAGCTGTTGTTGGAATCATATTACCGGCTATTGAATAAGAAGACTTGGTTCCCAGGGAGTTCACTATGCTCTGTTGGCTTATTGAGTTGCAAGCAAATGAAAGTGGCTGGGGTCAGCGTGTAAGGGCGCAAGGGGTTTGTTTCTCATGCGTGTGGTGCCATAACATCCCCATCCAGGAAATGACTGTGAGACAGGTACACCCCTCCCATAGCTGGAGTGGTACCACAGCGCTCTCTGAACTGGTCTGAACTCCACAACACACAGCTGTGCACCAGTGTGTGTGTTCTCGTACACGTATCCATGTCTGAACGGTCGAACAAATACAGTCTGTGTGTTTCAGTGTGCTTGTACTGTGTGGCCCCATACTTCATACCCTGATCCTTGAAGCTGTTATTGGACGGACAAACCGCATTGGCTCAGCCACTGGTGCTGAAATATAGCCCCGGTCTGCAGCTTATCGTGCAGCAGTTTCCATATGCATGTCACCTCCATTAAAATGAACTCAGTCTGCTGTTAACTTTGTGGGAGAGAAATAAAAGACAAGAAAGAAGAGAGAAAGAGACATTTCTCATCCTAGATACCTCCAAATACCTTAGAACCTTTGTCCTGCTCATCAGCTGCCTTGTGTACGCAAAATGAGCTTGAAGATGTTTAATGGTTATAGTTACACACCTTTTTCTTTCTTTTTAAAAGTAATTTCTCTTAAGTTGTAAACTGTGTGTGTGTGTGTGTGTGTGTGTGTGTGTGTGTGTGTGTGTGTGTGTGTGTGTGTGCGTGCGCGCACTGAGAGAATCTGGTGTTTTAAAGATTTAGGCAGGTGCCAGTGCTTTGCATTCCTAACCTGACCTTTCTTTCTGCTGGCTTTAGGGGAGGTCTGCCTCAACAAAGCTTGTAAAACCTGATCTGGTGTGTGTGTGTGTGTGTGTGTGTGTGTGTGTGTGTGTGGGTGTGAGTGTGTTACATGCACACACACCTGTACATACCCGTCACAAGGTATAAATCTCTGGAGTCAACCTCCCAGCTCAGACAAAGTTCAAACATCAGAAATTTCATACGTAAAGTTGAGCTGTTCGACTGATGCAGATGTTGGTGTGAGTTCGATGGAATGACAGCATCAACACTCTGTCCACATTAACATGGATATTTTGCAAAACAGTAGTTTTGGGCCCCTCATCCAAAACAACATTTGAAGTCACTGAAACAAATGCCTTCCAAACTGATTTTCAAAAGCTGCGTGTCTGTGTAAAATGGAGCGTTTGGGGTCTGAGGTCGTGTGGACAGACGGCAAAATATCCCTTCAAAATATATCTGCAGTAGTACAGACAGTGGAAGTTACGAAGCTCTGTCACTGTGACGGACCAATATATCCACCAACCCCAGTACAAGAGGACTAGGAGCTGTAATGTTGTGCTGTTTGATCATCCACAATCAAATTCATGTAAACGATCCCACAGAACCTCGAAGAAAGCAAACACCTCACCACACAAACACAAAAGAAAAACATGTTCACCCCAAGTTTAATACAATCTATAAAACAGAGCTGTTAACTTTTATCCGCACTTTTTCCTCTTTTCGCCCACCACCAGCTCTGACAGCCTCAGACTGTTTTTCCTCCAACTCACATTGGCTCAGTTTCTTCTTTTCTTTCTCCCACCCTCCCTTCTTTCCTCTCCTGTTGCTCTTCTACTGAGTGTGGTGTGGTGACGCCCCTGCCTGGCTGGCAAGCCAACTCCAGACCCTGTGATTGCGCGCAGGAGTCGTAGGATTGCATCACTGCCTGTCGGGAGAGGCCACAGGAATGGACTGAAAAGAGGTGGTGGGTTGGAGGGTGGGTGGAGGGGGAAAGCAAAGAGAGAGAAAGAGAGAGAGATACATGAGACGGGTTGATGAAGGAGAGGAATGACAGACGATGGGGATGTAGCCCCGGGAGGTGAAGAGGAAGAGCATGCTCTTGTTTATATGGAAGTATGGGAGAGAGTGAGGGTCGGAGGGAATGTATTCAGCCGACTGCAGGAGGTAAAGAGGCCCAGCAGAGCTAGTGGGAGGTCAAAGTGAGTCGGGGTGGGGATGTCAATCAAATCTCCTGAGTCCAGAGACAAACACACTCTCCTCTCCTCTCCTCTCCTCTCCCTCCCTCTCCTCTCCTCTCCTCTCCTCTCCTCTCTCTCCTCTCCTCTCCTCTCCTCTCCTCTCAGAGGGTGGCGGCCTCCTGCTGTGTTCATTGGTTCCTTCGCTATGAAACTGCTATGTTGTGAAATGCCCCACGTTATTGTAAGATTACTCACCGCTCTTCAAAGCCTACAGTACTGGTGTGTGAAGTGCCTTGAGCATTAGTATTGGGAAGGTTGGCTGCCTAAACACTGTGAGTCATCGACCCACCGGGGGGAATTATGTGTTTATCATATTGCTGTCCTGATACTACAGTATAGATTAGAACTATTTAGTTGATTAAAAACTTGTGTTGCCTAGTTTTGAATGGGAGAAAAACTAAGTAGTGACTCGAAACATATGTTGCTACATGTGGGCCCTCAATCGCGTATTGTTCATGTCATGTAGCAGCTACTAGGGAGTCTAATAAATCGACTGCGGCTTGGGGTAAGTTTCCAACCCTCGTGCCAATGTGCAGCTCCTCTCTCACTTTATACCTGCCTCTCCTCTTTTATTTGTTCTGTCAACAAAATTCAGACGACAGCTTTCATTACATAATTGATTTTTCAGTGACGTTAGCACCTTCAGACACACTCGGTGATCTCCTATTGAATTTCAGGATGGATACAACCATCATTAAAAAGAGCTTTGCATGAAGACTTTCTCTGTGTTAGGAGTTAAAACAAGTTTATATGGATGAAGTCAAACTTGAGGCGTTTTTGCCTGGGTTGGCTGAAAAAACTCGGGACAATGTGCGGAGCAACTGACTCGGACACCTTTTCAGGAGATGATTTCAGGAGAATGGCCAGAGTTCAGTCCACGTCTGAAAGCATCATTGGAAAAATAAGGATTGTTACACTGGTTAATATTGCATTTTTATCTTGAAACCCACCATTTCATCCTTCCATCCGCTCGTTCATCCACAACCATCCCAACCCCACCAAGAGGAGTCCGGTCAATGTGTCGTACGATAATCCCGGGTTTAGCCGGCCATGAGGCTTACTGACACACTATGAAATCTCAGTCAAATGGCTTTTTATAGATCATTCAAGCCTTAATCTCACTGTATGGCAGATTAAGTGGAATTGCTAGCTTGGCATTCCCGGACAAATTTTTCGCCTCTGAGAAAGTGTCTGGAACCTTCGTTTTTTTATTTTGATTTGCCTCTGGATGCAATAGGATCAACCTGCAACCAACCGTCCACGAAACCTGTGACGATGCGAATCGATGAATGCTGTAAGCACACTCCTGAGAAAATAAACAGTCTAGTGTGTTAGTGGATTCAACAGAACCTCTCCTCATCTAGGCGACAGTCATCTCCTCTGTCAGTCATCTCATCAATTCTGCCCCATTTTAGATTAATGGTTGTAAATGGGCCGACCCGTCTCAGGGCGGATTGGAAATCTGGGACAAACACATCTGCAAGAATGAATAAACATTAGCTCACTGATTGGTCGGGTTCGCAGGCTGTGCAACGGAGGTTTGTCTGATTGCCCATCGAGATGTGGAGTGTGTTTGTCTCAAATTAAATACGCACAACAGTGAGAATCAGCCTCTAATGATTAATTCAGCTTGTGACACCACAATAAATTCCACCTGAAGATTATCATCAGTGACTAAACTGACAATTATCGCCTCACTTTATCCTTTGGTCTATAGAAAAACATTTATAATGATTTAAAACGAAGAAAAATGACAAATCCTCCATTGCAAAACGAGGGGATATGTGTGTACGTACAAATAATGTCCCATAAGGATTTTGTAAGTCTAATGTGAGCCTGTGCCAGTATTCAAAAAAAGAATTAACGTTCAACCACAGGGAGATACAGCTTTAAGTGTGTGCCCGTCCTTTCTCATGTAGCCGTCCCCTTTGACAACAAACCACAAGTGCGACCCGCCCTCCTGGTTCTGTGCCTCCCTCCCTCCCTCCTGGCACTTTTCCTCCTCCCTCCCTGCCCTCTGCATGGAATTCCTGTGTCTGAAGACTTTGGCTTGAGGCCATTGGTAGCTCACGGAGAAGCTTCCTGTTGCACTCCTTTCCTCCTTCGCTGCGTCCATCCCTCCCTCCTTTTTTTCTTTGCGTCTTTCCCTCACTCGCCCCATTCTCTCCTGCTCCATGTGATATTTCAGATTTCTCCCTCCCTGTCCTCTTTTGGGTCTTTGGCTCTTAATTGCACGCTCACAATGTCTTGAATTTATTACTGATATATTCCTGTTCTCTTTTCCAAACTCTAAAAGAACATGCAGCGATCTTTTGCATGATTCTCCCTCTGTTGGAGCATGTGAACGCATGTGTCACTCTGTATTGCAGCTGCTGTGAAAACAGCTCCAACAACTCTTTTTTCTCCCTCAACAGCCCTCCCCCTGTGGCACCATGCTAAATGCTATTACATAATCCTGTGTATGATCCTATGTGCCTTTTTGCAGCATGGGGAAGAGGAAGGGGGGAGTTTAGATTGAACATAAGAAACAACAGTGTTACTGAAACTTCTCTTTGTCTAAATATTCATTTCTATTTTGTTAATTAATCCCAAAGATATGTGAAAAGGTGAAAAGAGGAAATAATTTGGGGATCTATTTTTAAAACCAGGAATGTCTCTTGTAGTATAGGTGAGAGAAGAATGAGATGAGAGAGGAAGGGAAACAAAAGAGAGAAAGAGGAAGCAGAGCAGTGAATGAAAAACAAAAGCACAGAACAGAAGGATGAT